>NC_139841.1:5201225-5441225 GCF_963691815.1 Echiichthys vipera
CTTGGTGGCGTTTAGAATCAGGTGATTAGCTGCACACCAGTTGACAAAGGAGTCCACAACACCCCTGTATTCCTCCTCCTTTCCCTCACTGACACAGCCAACAATTGCAGAATCGTCAGCAAACTTCTGCAGGTGGCAGGACTCAGAGAGGAACTGAAAGTCTGAGGTGTACAGGGTGAACAGAAATGGGGAAAGAACAGTTCCCTGTGGAGCTCCAGTGCTGCTGACCACAGTGTCAGACACTCCGTCCTGCAGTCTGACATACTGTGGTCGACCCATCAAGTAATCCGTAAGGATTATTGATTGGTGCTATATTACAAAAACTGCTTTGCAACTGTTTTGTATTTGTTGTACTCTTTTCATTAATTAAGTTACTACCTCTCATTTTGTTATGAATGGATTTCTCTCTTTTTTTGCATCGTATAAGATTAGTCATATGTTTAACTGTCAGGTAAACATATTGGCCAATCTCAGGACCTAAAATAATAATGGTTTGGCTGGTTCATACTGGTCTTTAGACCTGACATGGTGAAACAGAACTGCATAGCTCTGTGTTTAGTTTAATTTAGCTAACCGCTGATAGACAGAATAAAAAGATCAAATATTTTTTTTTGTAATTTTTGATTGGACCAACTTTCTTTATAATTTTGCTGAACAGGGAACATGGGGAAATCGAGCACATGTACCAAAGAAAGGCTCAGTAAAGTTAAAAAAAATGAAAATCCCAAAATGGTTGTACCAGTTTTGACATTTCTGTCTGTAAGAAAGACATCAAAGTGAATTGTATTCAGTCTGATGAGCTGAACTACAAAGCAGGCAACACAAATTTTTTTTAGGTTGAAATAAAAACTTTCTTATCTTAAGATTTTTTTTGTGTCTCACATGTAAACTAAGGACTAAACTGAGCCTGTGCAGAGTGCATGAGATGATTTTTTAACTTCCTGATTAGAGAAATTAAAAGTGTTACAACCAAGCCCCCCACCACAGCATGTATGTTTAGATCATATCTCCATGACAACACTGAGGGTGGGGGTATTTTTTTGTACCAGGCTATTTTTTATTTTGTTGGATGTTGAAGTTTATGAATAATTAGGGGCGTGGCCTCTGGCAGCTTATGTGAGCTAATGTGAGCTAACGTGGCTAATTCTGTGAAATCAGCCAGACAGACGTATCTCCCTCCCCCCAGCGTCACATACGTGCCCTTTTTATGGGCATGGGAAATGAGGAGGAGTCAAAGTCTGACAAGATGGCGGCTCCTGTAGGCGAGGACGATTGGATCAAGTTGAGAGAATGGACTGCGGTGTAGAGGCTACTTCCAACTGATCTGTGTTACAACCATCCCAGGTCTCCCCTACTCTGTTTATTTGGGCTATCTATTTATGCTATAAATTATCAGTTAACTTTTTCTATATTGGTTGATTAATGTAATATTTTGACTGAACTAGGCTATTTATATTATTGTTATCTTCTCATAGCCTCTCATAATGTATAGGCCTATCTAATTTGTGAGGTTAGAACCACTACCGAGTCATCCATCTGTCAGAATAGACGATCTCTGAGAGCGCGCGTGTAGCCTATGCGTGTGTGTGTGTGTGTGTGTGTGTGTGTGTGTGTAAGTGTGTAAGTGTGTGTGCGATATCGCAGACGTCACAGCCTGCCGTTGGTCCAGTTCAGATCAGATCAGACGGGCGGTTGGTCCTCTACGGAGGTAAACTGAACTCAATCCGGACCCGTAGGCAGGTTAACCCGGGACATCCCAGCTCACACTCTGAACCGGGATACTATATTGATTTGGACTTAACCCGCATTAAACAGCGTAAACAGCTGGGGCGGAGGGAGGGAGGGAGAGCCGCCGATAACGTAACGACCGTGACGTCGGCCCGGGCTGCTGCTCCCTCCGCTGGGTCTACAAGCACCACGTTTGCCCGGAGGGTCCTAACCGGCGTTCACCGAGCGATCGATTGGTCCGATCGGAGCCTGATCGTGGGGTAAATAGGTGAGCGATGATGGAGAGGAAGAGGACGGACTGTCCCGCTCTGCCGCCCGGCTGGAAGAAAGAAGAAGTGATCAGGAAGTCCGGACTGAGCGCTGGAAAGAGCGACGTCTACTACTACAGGTACCCCGTCACACTCGTCACCGATCAGCCGGCGATCAAACCGGTGATCGCTCACTCACCCCCCGGGTCACGTCACTAGCTCTGACCGTCATCGTCACCTCTGCTGATGACAGCTGATCACGGACTCTGTTACCGTCACACACGTTACGGTGTAGCGTAACCGTGTTCCTGTGGGCGTTCACATGAATGAACACTGCCACATGGATCCATATGAATGTTATGTCAGCCCAGTGACATGCTATAGATCTTATATCCTATAGCAGGGCTGGTCAGTTAATGTGGAATTGGGGCCGGTTGATGAAAATTATCCAAAATGAGGGGTCGGAAAAATATGAGCATCACATCAATGGATATTGTAAAACACTACAGTGACATAGGAGGGCATACAATATATTGTCTTTATTTTATCAATGTAAATATTAGTCATAGGTCTCAAAGTGCAACAAGCTTGTCAAAAACAATCCTTGTTAAATGAACAAACCTGTGAACCAGAGGTTTTCACTCCATTATTGGACTAAAGTAAAGTTTGAGGCTCTTCTCCTTTACTTGAGTATTTTTATTTACATGCTACTTTATTCTTCTACTCCACAACAAATCAGTGGAAATATTCTACTTTTTACTTTTACTTCAGTTTCTAGTTACTTTACCAGGCTGACAAGTTCATATGAAACATTAGTTTATTCATCAGAAACTGGACTGACACAAATGAACGTCACATAAATGCAGAGTAGCAGGATTTTTATCAACTTCTCCTCTTTACACTCAGATATGGCTGCGGAGTAAACACAGGCTTCACAGAGACAGAAACTAAAACTTCTCTGTCCGTTCTCTGGTGAACTGACGGTTTTCTGTGACAATCTTTCTTTTTTCAGAGTAGAAAGAGACATTGATGTTGTGATTTAACCAGACAGAAACGATTGAGAACAGCAACAGAGCGGAGCTGTTGCCAAGGCAAACCCACAAAGAGGAGCGTAGCAGCAGGGTGCGTAGCATTGCGGCGTTGCACCTACAGGGAGCGCATGGAGCAAGTCTCCCAGCGACTTTCCGCCCCGTTGTGTTTCCATGGTTGTAGCCAATAGCGTTGGGCGTTGCTGGTTGCCAGGGTTGTCTGTTGTTGGGTGCAGCTACTGTAGGCTGGCACTGGGTGAAATGGAGTTTGCCAATCCTGCAGCTGCTTCGGAGCCTCAGTGAAGGGGGCGTTATTTGTCCCAGCAGCTGAGTGAGCGGAGACGGGCAAAAACCAGAGTCACTATAGGCCGAGCATTCACTCCATGGACTGAGAGAAAGGAGAGAAACGCCATTCAAACGCACGCCCAAATGTCTACGGTTCTCCTTGATCGCTAACATCACTTTAACCTTTACTTAGCTGGAACGGCTAATGCTAACGGCTAACGCTAACTCCTCTAATCCTTGTTTTATGGTGTGATTTGCTGGAGGGGACGGGTTCAAACAGACTCAAACAGACTCTGGTCTCCTGTAGCTACTAGGCAAATTCAATAGTCTGTATATAAAATATAACATAGTAAAGCCTGTTTCTGTAATACTCCTGTATATAGACTCTAAACTCTACACATCAGATTTACTGACAAATTTAAGTCAGTATGTGGATGTTGTTATCGAGATTAGACGACGTAATTGTGTATCGATATTCCTTTCCGGCTGTTAAGTCATGACGTCATGCCCTTCAAAATAAGACTTCAGGGTCCAAGCCGGTCCGTGCCTCGTATTTCTCCAATGCTGCAGTGCCGTGTTCCCCGTTGTTTGAACAGATCTGAGTTTATAAAAAACAACGTAATTGTCGTTCCACCTCTGTCTTGTCGATAAAAAAAGATGTCTAATTAACAAAAGAGGTGATCGTAATTGTTCACGTTTTGTTTTAATGGAGCGTTTGGACCCAGAAATTGTATTTTGAAAGGCTGTCACGTCCGACTTAACATCATCATGAGATGATTCAATTGACAGACGATAAATTATCATTTCCAGTTATTTCCCAACCCTAAGACAGTGATGTGTCACTTGTATTCACTGGCACATACTGTCTCAGCAGTGTCATAATATATGATACACCACTCATGTTTCAGTGTCATGTCGGCGCAGCGCTGCATCTCGCCCCGATTCGACTGCCACGGGTCACTTCACAGGCTTGACTCTTGCTGTATGCCACATAAAAATGGCTTGCGACTTATGTTTCACTGACATGTACAACTGTCCAACAAATCTCAATCAACCTCAAATTCTACTAATAGGGCTTGCATGGGCTGGGCAATATGACAATATTTATCATCAAAACCATATAAATATATATATTTCTATATTGTTTCTATTGCTATATTGAAAAAACAACAGCCGAACTGCATTACAGTAATATTTATACTATTTGGACGACGACTTACGTTCTGATCCTTGCATGTTATGTTCATTTTGCACTGAAGTTATCTGTTTTTTAGAGCGCACTCACACTGTCCATCCGTACAGTGCCCAAGCATGCACGGAGGAGGTGGAGTGTTTACTGCAGATTTGGTCGATGAAAATATTCAAAAACAGTCGACAAGACGCACAAAAACTCAGAGGTCTATGGACAGATTTGTAAACAAAGTGACGCATCGCGATGACGTCATCAATGTGTGTGACGTGTTACGGCGTGATGACATATAGGCAGCAAGAAGCATTCCCCGAGGCCCAGGTAGTGTGAGTACAAACGGGCCTGGGCCGCGGGGGAGAGAGAGGGGGGCCAAGTACCCTAAAGCACGGGGCACGGTACGGACGGACAGTGTGAGTGCGCCCTTAGTTAGAAGCAATTAACCTTAGATATGTTCCGATTTTCTCCTTCCTGCAACCGATTCCGATACCTAAAATTGCGAGTGCATTTAAAAAAAAAAAATTCTATACATTATTGCATGATAACCGTTGCATACTAATAACCCTGAGATGGTATGATTGCTATCATTGCTGTATGGACTGGCTCAGGTGAAACCCTTTGCTGCAGCAAAGCAGGCCAAGTCCTGTAAACGCAAAACTCAGTCCCTCATTGTTTTTATACAGAAAAGCAAAGGAAAGGCTGCAATTTAATGTCCTGTCCATGTGAAACAGAGGCGTAATATTCCCAAAAGCCAGCTATCTGGGACAGGCGTAGCCTAAACATGTGACGTGAAGCACAAAGATGCGCTCCTGTTATTGTGGTCACTGACCTCGTTGAACTTTTTTCTCAAGTTCTTTAATTTGCCGATCACTTGTTTCTTCTCCCGACAAAAACCACGTCGGCAAAGTTCCTAGGCCACCTTTTTGATCCCCATCTTTCACCGTTCCCGTGATCTGAGAATTTACGACTTTCTCTGCCATGATGGTCAGCCTCCCACAGATGTCACAGGCTTTCCAATCGCTCATCTCAACGGTCCATATTCGGTCGACGTGATGACCAGGTGATGACTAGCTGTCTCTTGTTCCTGTGATCAGCTGTTTCCTGCTTTTAAAACTCCAGATGTTGTTCGCACAACAGTTCACGTGAAGTCACACCACTGGTCGGTCGAACATTGGAGTCTCCCCATTGGCTGCAACTAGTGATTATTTTCATTATCATTTTATCTGTCGATTAATTTATCATTTCATCGATTATTTGTTTGTTATATAAAGTATCATAAAATGATGATAAATGGTGATCAGTGTTTCCCAAAGATGACATGCTCAAATGTCTGGAAAGATATTTGGTTAACTGTCAGAGAGGGAAGAAACCAGAAAATATTCACATTTAAGAAGCTGCAATCAGAATTTTTACTTTTTTTTAAAAATATATAAATGACTCAAAGCAATTTATCAATTACTCTAAAGTTGATAATCGACCAATCCTTGCAGCTTATCACTTGTGCACTCTTGCAATTAGGTGTTACAAAAGAAGGAAAAGAAAAAGTCAGGATATCTCAGTCCCTCCCGCTGCACTTCTGACTATTAGGATGAAAAGCCACAGTCAAAATAAAAATAACCCCCCCACATCTATTACCTTTTCTCAATACTACCCATCTTACCGACAGATAATTGGTTCAAATCTTTTAAATCTGTCATGAACTTTTACTGGAAAAATAAGAAAGCCAAAATTAAACTATCTACTTTAAAAAACAGCTAATCACAAGGCGGACTGGATGCACTAAACTTTTACTTGTACTGTCTTGCAAATCAAACGCAATATATTGCAAAATGGATTCACCAAACCAACCATAACACCTCATGGTCAGATCTAGAACAGTGTTACTGCCTTTACCTTTCCTTAATACGACCATCAAACGACACCCCTGCTTCAAAACCACAGTCCTCTCTACAGCTCTGACAGCCTGGTGGAAAGTCCTCAAGATCTTCAGCTCCACTCCAGCACCATGTAAACACACGGCAATATGGCAGAACCCTGACTTCCAACGGCACAATAATCCTCTTCACTACCACACATGGTCACAAAAAGGTACCATACATCTCCGCCATCTTTTTTAACAATAATCAGTTTATAGACCTCAAAGACCTCATACAGAACCACGGAATAGATAGACATCAATTTATGAATTACTCACAACTTAAATCCATATTCAAATCTAAAATCAACATGAGACACAACCGACTTGAACCTTCTGAAATAATTGACGACATAATTCTGTTTACAAATACATATAAACTAACTTCTAAACCAGGGCTGCCCAGTCCTGCTCCTGGAGGCCCACCGACTGGCATGTTATAGGTTCCTCCCTGCTCTTACACACCTGACTCTAATGATTTTCAAATCTGTGACGAGCTTTAGCTGCTTGATAACGAGCAAATCATTAGACTCAGGTGTGTTGGAGCAGAGAGAAACCTAAAACATGCAGGACAGTGGCTCTCTGGGATTAGGGTTGGGCAGCCCTGTTCTAAACTATACAGATTAATATTAACACTCCCAATAGCCCACTGGAACGCTAATGTGAACATCTCCCCTTCTTCTGACCTTTTTTTATAATTCTCTCTCTCACAGGTCCGCCAACTCTATGGAAGTGCAATCCACACAAAGAAAACAAAAATCAGTAATGTGTATGTTGCATTGCATTCATTCTGCACATTAAAAGTTGTCCAAAGATTCAACCTTTTTTCTGATTCCGTATCTTCAGTAACTACTGCAGTGCTACATAAGATCACAGAGGAAATGATGTCACACGTAGTGCAGGTCTGTGGTGAGGCTGTGACGCCTCAGTGCCGCCGGCTGTTCACTTCCTGTTGATCAGCAGTGGAGGCGAGGCGCGATCAGATTAACAGCTCCGAGTCAAAAGCATCTGAGCTCCGTCACATCCTGAACCTTTGACATGAAGCTGATGATCAGTTCACTTTCAGTTTACCCTGTAAACGTGACTCATCAGTTCCAGTAAGGGAACCAGTCAGCGGGTCGACTTACGGGAAGAGCAGCAACACCCAGCTGGGGCCTCGGACAGCTCCGTCTTCACAAGCTCATGCTGTTTGTTAAGATCTTTATTCAGATTCTTCCTCTTTTAATTTAGGTTCGGACTCACATGACACTTAGAACACAAATATGAATAGTAATAGAAATATTCCTTCAAATTTAGATTTTAATTTTCAATCAATTTATTTGATTTCATTTTCATTTCAGTCTCCGACACGCACGCACGCACGCACGCACACACACGCACACACGCAAACACACACACGCACACACACACACACACACACACACACACACACACACACACACACGCACACACACGCACACACGCAAACACACACACGCACACACGCACACACACACACACACACACACACGCACACACACGCACACACGCACACACACACACGCACACACGCACACACGCACGCACGCACACACACACACGCACACACACGCGAATCTTTGCTGTGCTGACCTACATGTCAGACACAGCTGAATGACTCTGTTTGCTCTTGTACTTCCATCCCTGTGAGGACCAATTACACTTTTAGACCTTTAGAGACCTTGAGGACATTTTTGGAAAATGAGGTCACTTCTTGCCTGGGTCCAGACCCTAGAATCCACCCACTCCACAGAGTTCACTGATTCATCTGGCATCGTGACATGAAACTGCAGTTTCTCGGTTAAAAATATGGACGACGGGGCGGCCGGTGGAACAGTGGTTACAGCAGTCTCCCCATGTAAAGAGGCTGGAGGTCCTCAAGGCAGCGGCCGCGGGTTCAACTCCGACCTGCGGCCCTTTGCTGCATGTCTCCCCATCTCTCTCTCTCACCCCATTTCCTGTATGTCCTATTTAATAAACGCTTGGAAAAACTGCCAAAAAAATAATCTTAAAAAAAACCCCCAGAAAAACTGGGCAGTGAATGGTATAGGTATTTAAACATGATAATGCTATCAAAGTGTTTCAGGGTGGTAGAGAGAAGTGCTGTCTGAGGTAGAGACGGCTGTCTTTACCAGGCAACCACAGCACTATAAGAGCTGGGAATGAAAAACATAGACACATCAGCGACAGTATGATAACCACATCCAACACACACCATTCACTGAGAAATATTTTCAAAATAATAATGTTTAATAATACAAACTCACAAGAGCTCAGATGTTGTGCCCAAAGCCTGTGAATAAGTACATAGTTCCGCTTACAGTGGAGTAGGCAGTCCTTCAGTGTGGCCCAGGACACGTCTACACACTGCTAAATGAATGTGGTCACATGTGGTCCAGACCAACTCCGAATGTGGTCTGAGCGATCCGATCTAATTGCACTCTCAATGCTGGTTGGTTTCTAAACATGATCAAACAATGCAACGACGGGTTTACTCACATTATCCATTCGTACTGTGCCAAAGCACGATTCCCAGCTAAAGTCTAGTTTGTTTGACCTGTTTGAGTACAACTGCTCTGTGCTTAAGTGCGGTACGCTTCCCAGCTGTGGCCTGTTGAGGAAGATGGGCTTTAGTAAATAACGACTGCACATGTACAAGATTTAACGGCAGTCCTGATGTCTGTTTAATTACCACTGTTCCCCGAGACGGACATTTGAAATGATGCACCGAACGGTTCAAGTTGGTCTGATGCGGAGGTGGAGTGTTTACTGCAGATTTGGTCGGATGAAAATATTCAAAAACATTTGGACAAAACTAAATCTCTGCAGAGTGATGACGTACAAGTAAGAAGTAATCGAGCCGAGGCTCAGATCATTTCAAGTAATGTGAGTGCAAGTGGTCCTGGCCCATGCGGGAGGAGGGAGGGGGGAGAATCAGGCTAAAGCACAGCTCGGATCATCTGGGCCAAGTGAGAGTACGAGAATGCGCCCTAAATGGTCTCCACTATAGCTCTGACTAATCACACTGTCTTCATTTGTCTGACTCTCTCCTCCTGTCTTCCTACAGTCCTTCAGGAAAGAAGTTCAGGAGTAAGCCTCAGTTGTCCCGTTACCTAGGAAACTCAGTGGATCTGGGATGTTTCGACTTCCGGACGGGGAAGATGATGCCTGGAAAACTACAGAAGAACAAACAGAGACTGCGACATGACCAGCTCAGCTTGGCCAAGGTAACACTGATGGATCACAGCTGTGGGGGAGGGTGTGTGGTGTATCAGATTATCAGATTAACGCAGCTCTTCCTGCAACAGGTCGACAGTTCAGCAGGTCAGTTGACAAACACTCAATGAGTGTGATGTGTGGGTGAAACCCTGCCAACTAGCTGCTGAACTTTCTGTCTGTCCTCTGCTCTTGTCATTCATGTGACAGTGTACATGTATCAGAGCTGCAGTGTTCTATTACAGTCTCCAGACGTCCTTCTATCATCGCTTACTTGTCTCGATCTTGTTGTTGTTTAATGGGGCTGCCCTCGACCAAAGATTTTCTTGGTCGACCAGTGGTCTTCATTTAGAGTGACAAGTCGACTAATCGACGCAAATAGCCTCAGAGACTGTCTCTAAATGACACCGGCAAATTGTTTCAGATTCTAATGGGGGCCATCCACTCCGAGAGCTCTGTTTGGGGGTTGTCCGTGCCTGGGTAGTTGGGGAGTCCTGACCCAGGGCTTTATGGTTGTGGTATGGGTCCCTATCTGTCTGGGTCGGGGTGGTCTCTGTGGCGGCGTCCCCTGTGGCGGCGTCCCCTGTAACCGTTGGCTCGGGCTCGTGGTTGGAATGGCCCCCTTAGGATGGTGTTACCTCACTCGGTCTATCCGTGCTCAGCCATACTCATACATTTTATCTTGTGGTGGGGGAGGGGGGGGGGTGTACATATCGGTGTAGTATGTCAGTGTGTGTGTGTGTGTGTGTGTGTGTGTGTGTTACACGATTGAAGGAGTTGGGATGCCAAGGGGGTTTGTTTTATTTTTTTTTAATGTAAAGCACTTCGGGCTGCATTTTTGCATGAAAGGTATTATATACATAAAGCTGATTTGATCTGATTTGGATTTGATTTGATTTAATTCTGAATGTGTCAGAAAAATCAGCCAGGCGACTGTTGTAACATGGGCAGGTAGCTAGGCTAGGCTAACATTACTTACATGTTTAAGGTGGTAGGTCATGTTCGTCTAACGTTACTTACATGTTTAAGGTGGTAGTTCATGTTCGTCTAACGTTACTTACATGTTTAAGGTGGTAGCTCATGTTTGTGTATAATTACTTACATGTTTAAGGTGGTAGGTCATGTTTGTCTATAATTACTTACATGTTTAAGGTGGTAGGTCTTGTTCATCTTTAATTACTTACAAAGTTTTCGTTGCCACTGTACTCTACAGGGGAATTGTTGGGTCTATGTAAATCATAAATAAGTCCTAGAGTGTGGTCTTTACCTAGTTTGTAAAGTGTCCTAAGATAACTTTTGTTATGATTTGGCCCTATAAATAAAATTGAATTGAATTGAATTGTTTAAGGTGGTAGTTTATGTTTGTCTAACATTACTTACATGTTTAAGGTGGTAGATCATGTTCGTCTAATGTTACTAACATGTTTAAGGCGGTAGGTCATGTTTGTCTAACGTTACTTACATGTGTAAGGTGGAAGGTCATGTTCGTCTAACGTTAATTGCATGTTTAAGGTGGTAGGTCATGTTCGTCTAATGTTACTTACATGTTTAAGGTGGTAGGTCATGTTCGTCTAATGTTACTTACATGTGTAAGGTGGAAGGTCATGTTCGTCTAACGTTAATTGCATGTTTAAGGTGGTAGGTCATGTTTGTCTAACGTTACTTACATGTTTAAGGTGTTAGTTTTTGAGCGCCGAATACAGACTACTGCTGCCTGCTGGTCTTGAGAGTTATTTCCTCTCGTGCAGGCGAAAAACATACAAACTAGTTGGCTGTTTGCTGTAGTCTTTACAGTGTGTACAAGTGCCATTGTTTTCGGTGAGACACTGTTGATGTGAAGCGACGCAACAGTCAGCCCTGTCGCACTGTACCGGTTAAAGTTGTACTCCATAAGATTTGAGATAAGTTTTTTCCTAGCGGCCTCTGTGGCAGTAAGATGTAACTGCAGGTGAGTCTGTTCTTTCAGAGCCTCCATCTTGTCACGTTCACGGTCACTATGTGTGTTGACTTTTTATTTTTGCTCTTTTGTAAACTTTTTTGAAACACATTCATCTCTCTACTCTACACACACACACACACACACACACACACACACACACACACACACACACACACACACACACACACACACACACACACACACACACACACACATTTTTAATATACTTCTTACCTTACTACAATCTAACTCAGAAGTTTGAAATTCTGATCTCCGATAACAAGTGAATGCAGCATAACTGTCGGTGACGATCTGGGCCAACAGACCAACCGCTGTCAGCAGTGTTACTGACATGGAGACTTTTTTTACACACAGACACAGATATTGGAAACTCAGCAAAAAGGCAACAAGTGCTTTTATTAGTGGGTTATATGATCAGTCACCATTGTTTTAACTCGCTCTTTGATCGATAGAAACATAAAGTACAATTAAATAGATTTCATTTTTAAGGAGTCCAACTTTAAGTGTCAAGCCAGACCAGAACGTGAGCAGTGCGCAAACAGCTGCCTTGCTGAAACTGCTGCAGCTCGCACATACTACATGAATAATAACAGAACATCAGTGGCCATAAATAATAAAATGTTTAATTTTTTATCACATCTGTGGCATATTCCTCCTACACACGGAAACTGTATTGGAAGTGCTGTTATGATGTCAAAAAACCGTTACCTGTCTCTTTCTGCTGTGAGCCACTTGTGCGTGTCACAGTATAAATAGGTGAGACCTCTATAGCTGACTCACAGCTGACACGCAGACTCAGGAGGGCAGTGTGGCTGCTCTAACCTGTTAACACGGGCGGAGAAACAAAAAGCAACAGCTTCGCCAACGCACACACCCTGCTGACGCTTGCAGTCTGGCTTGGCTGTTAAGACGTGTCTTGATCTTGTCAGTGTTTAAACTTGACTTGTTTCAATGTCATGGGCATTTGACTCTGACTTGTTCTCTTGTTAGTGTTTTGAGGTTTAATGCTCCTAAAGCAGATGAAACTCTTGTGGGCATTTTGACTTAGACTTGTGTCCTGTGTGGTTTGACTTTAGTTCCGTTCAGTTCAGAGTTGCAGCAGGGAGCAAAAGCACAAAGCAAATGTACAAGAGGACATGCGACAATCAAAACGGTTACAACCAAATAAAACCGATGGATCTTCATTCAAAATATAAAACCATTGGGGTGGACGGCATGATACAGTGCTGCTGAGCAGTACAGTCATGGTTCAGTGCAAATTATTCTACGTATTGGAACAAAAAAATGTAAACCTACTGCTTTCTCCCCTGGGGAACTGGGGTATCTCCACCGAGAAGGGAGAGGAAAAAATTCCTCCATGAGCGGGTGGTCAGGGATGACTAAAGCCCAGTGCGGACAAATGACTCGCAACGCAACAAACCCGTTTTAGAACATTGCAGGTGAGAATTGCAGCGGTGTGAACTGACCCGTCTCGTCTGGACTCAAACTGGCTGATGTTTGCGCCTGTGATTCAGCTCGTCAAATCACCAGCAGCCGTTTTGGAACGTAGCAAAGTCCACTGGTCAAGTCACTTACAAACTGTCAGCTGGTTGAAATGACCGTCTTGGACAGAGGCTCAACGAGAGTGTAAGAGGGGGAGAGAGAGAGGGTCGAGGGAGCAATACACTGAGTAAGGAGAGGGAGCGCCATGATCCAGAACAAAGCAGTGAATCAGGGAAATAAAACGATATTATCGCCGTTTTATCACAACTAGAAATGCAGCTGTAGCGAGTATCTCACTGTCTGTCTTCATTTATGTTTTATAATGCAAATTATATCCAGCTACGCAAAAAAAGCCTGAAAAGTCAGAGGTTAGACTGGAAGTACAGAGAGCCGTTGCTACGGAGTTGATACACTGTCTCGGCTCGTCTCACTGGTGTGAACTGGCAAGTTTTAGAACGTTGCAGACATGAACGTTGCAAGTTTCATCTGGTCTCGTATAGAATCTTTGATCTGAACTGGGCTTAGGTCGACTGTGCCTTCTGCAAAGCTTTTGCTGGCCCAGCACAAAAGGCTAAAGTGGACTCAATAAAGCCATCAGTGTCATGTCCACGTTAAAAGTATTTAGTTTTATTTATCTAGCCTCAAATCACTGCAGAAGTCATCTCACGGCACGTTTCATATAGAACAGGTCGAGACCATACTCTGTAGTAAAAGTGCATATTAGCATATTTGTTGTAAGCATTTGTCCACAGCTCAATCAGCTGCATTACGTGAGTCCTTTTCAGCTGTGACATCTCCGGAAGAACCACACTGAGAGCAGACGGGACTCATAAACGTGTTCTGGAATCCATCTTATCAAATATGAATGATCATCCAACCTTTGGTCAGCTGAAACACACACACACACACACACACACACACAAACACACACACACACACACACACACACACACACACACACACACACACACACACACACACACACACACACACACACACACACACACACACACACACACACACACACACTCTCTCTTCTGATGCCCAAAAGCTTCTGTAGTATAGCTCTGATGGAGAACTCCGTGACAGCCAATCAGAAAACAGGATTGTCACGTGGCTGTGGTTTAAACTCCGCTGACAGACAGACCAGAAACATAAGCTCCGCCCACACAGATCAGTGCGTGCGTGCGTGCGTGCGTGCGTGCGTGCGTGCGTGCGTGCGTGCGTGCGTGCGTGCGTGTGTGTGTGTGTGTGTGTGTGTGTGTGTGTGTGTGTGTGTGTGTGTGTGTGTGTGTGTGTGTGTGTGTGTGTGTGTGTGTGTGTGTGTGTGTGTGTGTGTGTGTGTGTGAGAAAGAGGTCAAGCGCGTGTGTGCTGCATGCCTCTACGCACGTACGCATGTCTGTGTGTGGTTTTGTGTCGTCTGTGTGGTGCAGTCTTTGTACCAAAGATAACAGGAGCACTGACTCCTCCCACACAGCAGTGTGTAGAAAAATGAAACTTCTCAATGTTCTTTCAACACACACACACACACACACACACACACACACACACACACACACACACACACACACACACACACACACACACACACACACACACACACACACACACACACACAGAAATGGAGGAAGGAAAGGAGGAAGTGGAATTACAGGAAGGAAGGAAGGTTTGACCATCAGGCGTAGGTGTTCATGGACACTCGTGACCCTCGTGACCCAAAGTAACCTGAAAAACCAATGGAAAGTTCTCCTAGTGACTCATAGAGGCTGCAATGACCATTGCAACCACAAAATGAAAGTAGAGTCAAACTAGAGACCATCTTCACAGACCATCACCCCAGCCACGACTCTAAATTGGGCATGTGGCGTAACGTGGGGGGGAGCCAACGCCCCTTCCCAACTTTCTACCCCCCCTACTTACGCCCCCCTCGCTCGGATAACAACCATTTGCCAACTCAACCTTCTTTTTAATCTCAACTACACTCCTGTAATGTTCCGTGACTGTATCGTGCACGATTGCGACGCTATTGTGGTGACAAAATCTGGGCGCAGACAGTCAGACAAACCTGGCAAAATACTCGAAACCACCTCTGTGGCAGTTCTCGTTCCAGTAGGTGTCTCCAGAACCATATTTGGCCAAGATGACACACACACACACACACACACACACACACACACACACACACACACACACACACACACACACACACACACACACACACACACACACACACACACACACACACACACACACACACACACACATACACACATACACACAGACGAACTCACAAGGTGAAAATAACCAACCACGATCGCAGCTGGAAAAAATGTAAAGTTGGTTGTGATGCTGGAGTGAGGTCATGTCATCTAAAGGGTTCATCCTGTGGGGAGCAGGAGACTAACCTGATGGTCAGACAGAGACCTTCTGTGGGAGGCCAGATGTTTTGAGAAAGCTTGATGAAAATGAGCCACTCCAATGATACATGGACTTAAGAGATAGTTGTCACTGTTTAGCCTGGTATAGCTTATGCAAGCAGCCTACTAAACAGCATTATGAGATTTTAACCAATTGTATGAAAAGGGGATTCACTGATGTGAAATTCTGGGCTGTTACCCATGTTTAAAATGTCGATTTGGCCCCTAATGATACAGATGTGTTGTTGTTGTTGTTGTTGCTGTTATGTATCCCCCCTTTTTTGACACGTAAACAAAGAAATCTTCAATGTAAAAAAGTTTTAAAGTCATCATCCCTTCATTACATTATCTTTGTATGAGCATGAATTCAAGCATACAAATGGAATAAGCTTTCATATAACCTTTCACATTTCAGAAGCCCTTTAGCTCATTTTTCACTACTGCCAAAAAAATATTATGTGAAACAGTAATTAAAGTCGCAGTCGGCAACATTTGTTTGATCATATTCACTGAATCTGACACTATGCTCTGATAGAACAACATAAGTTATCCAGTTTTAGAAAAATCACGCCTCTACGTGCACATAGAGCCTGATGTTTGTTTTGCAAAAATCCACAGTGCCCGTATCATCCTGTCCACTCAGCTCAGAGCTGACTCTCAGGCACAGTTCGTGCACAAGCCACATCCCCCTTGCGCATGTTACAATATCACAGGCTAAATGACGTTAGCAGTTGCTATCTATGAGTGAGTTAGCCAGCCTACCTCGCTGTAGCATGTACTCCATGTTGTTTATTGATGAGAGAAAACACAGGCACATTCACAGGAATCTGGTGCACGCACAATGATGAGCACTCGATGGGAGGGAGCAGAGGAGCTTGGTGGTAGAGGGGGAGGGGTGTGAAAGTTGTAAACATTCGAAATTTGATCTGCCAGACTTGCCGACAGTAGTTTTATTTGTAAATGTAAAAGCAAAACAAAAAGAATCAAAATATATTGTCCTGGGAGTGTAACACTATTTCTTTGTCAATCCACTGTGCCGTGAGGCTGAGCACACTCAAAGGGCTAGCATTCATACTCCATATATAGGTGTGTGTGTGTGTGTGTGTGTGTGCGTGTGTGTGTGTGCGCTTTATTGACACAGTTTGTCACTTTGTGCTGCTGCTCTTCACACATCATTACTTGGGACACACACACACACACACACACACACACACACACGCACTTCCTGTTGTTGTCTGTGAAACCTCAGCTTAGAGTTAACCCTTTAAGCGCAACTGTCACACACACACATAACACACGGCACACACACACACACACACACACAGACACACACACATGCACACACACACACACACACACACACACACACACACACACACACACACACACACACACACACACACACACACACACACACACACACACACACACACACACACACACACACACACACACACAAAGAGTTGTTAAACCGTTAAACCGGCAGCAGAGGTAGATACGGAACCGAATCGATGTCTGTGTGGAAGGGACAGCTGGCAGGACGGGACTAAACGCACACACACTAGACGCCGACGCTAGTGTGTTACTTGACACGCCACGCCTCTTTGCCCCTGGAATGCTGGCATGCTATCTAAAATCACACACGGGGACAGCGTTATGTCAGCGTTGTTTGGTTCAGTGGGGAAAAAAAAGAAGCTGCGTAACTTTTCTGTCATCATTTTATAGCTGAAGATTGAGGAAAGAGAGAGAGAGAGAGAGAGAATGTGATGACTGGAAGCCTTTGTACAGTACATGGGGTACACGCTCTACCAGGTGAGCTACCAGGGTGCCCCAGTGGAGGATCTAGCAAAATATGTATGTGAAAGAGTCTAACATTTAGGAAGGTAAACCAGACCAGGAAAGAAGGATGCAAAGAGGAGGGAAAGAAGGGTGGGATAAAGGGAAGGTAGGAAAAAAAGGAAGGAATTAGGGAAGGGAAAGAGAAAGAAAGGAAGCATGTCACCAACACAGACTCTGTCTCTGTTTCATCCAGGGAGGTAAACCAGACCTGAACACAGCCCTGCCAATCAGACAGACAGCGTCCATCTTTAAACAGCCCGTTACCAAGGTTACAAGTCACCCCGGCAACAAGGTGAAGACGGACCAGCAGAGAACTAGTGAGCAGCCCAGGCAGGTGAGAGGCTAACATACGCACAAACACACACACACACACACACACACACGCAACCACATTCTGGTGTCGCCATGGCAATGCCTTAGGGCGAGGTAACACTGACGCACAAGCAAGGCTGGAGGAAATCAGGTTGTTATGGCGACTGGGGCCACTAGAGGGTGCTGAGGTAACATGGGAAAAGCAGCATGAGACACACACACACACACACACACACACACACACACACACACACACACACACGCACTCAGTGTTCTGCAGGGGGAATGATAGATGGTGTGATGACATGTAGAATAACAAGAACAACCCTTTAATCTACGAGTGCCTCAGTTTGTGGAGTAATTAGTTTGAATAGTTTGACTGAAAACATTAGAAATAGAAAAAGGCCCAAGTGAGTTTAAAAGAAACTTAAACAACAGATGTTTGACTTGTACAGTAGGAAAGAAAGAAAGGGAGGTGGTTAAATAAATAAATATATGAACAAATATAGGACAAATGTAGGACTGTTGAGGGAGTTTGCAATGTTTTGTTTGTTTGTTTGCTTGTTTTGCTGTGTGTCTTTTTGTGTTTATATGTATGTAATTAGGGGATGGAAATTTAAAAGCTATGCTTTGTCCATCTCCTTGTCAGGCTTTTTTTGCGTAGCTGGATATAATTTGTATTATAAAACATAAATGAGGACAGACAGTGAGATGCTTGCTACAGCTGCATTTCTAGTTGTGATGAAACGGCGAAAATATCGTTTTATCTCCCTGATGCACTGCTTTGTTCTGGATTACGGCGCTCCCTCTCCTTATTCAGTGTATTGCTCGCTTGACCCTTTCTCTCTCTTTTTCTCTCCCTCTCTCACACCCTCGTTGAGCCTCCGTCCAACACCGCCTTTTCAACATACTTTGCAGAGACTTAATTGGCTGTTGAAACAGATGACTTGTGTTACGTTCTAAAAGTCCAGACGAGACGTGTCAGTTGCCACTCCTGCAACTCTCACCTGCAACTTTCTAAAACACTTTTGTTGCAAATCTTTGGTCTGAACTGGGCTTAACCCTAGCCCCTAGCCCTGACCCTCACCCTGACCCTAACCGTAACCCTGACAAAATGCTGAATTAAATCAGCCAAGGCAGAGGATTATGCGACTGGGGAACATAGGGATGACCCCGGGCCAGGGCTAGCTGGTTAGCATGCTAACTTCAGTAGAGATATCTGCAGCTCACTAGATACACAAGTTTGACAAAACATCATAGCTCTTGCTTCTTCACGCACAATGCTAGTACATTAACAATCTGGCCATATCTTGCACCTTTAAGCTGGATCTAAAGTAGACATAGGAGGTTAAGAGTCTACCCGTAGATACCTATGGTGTAGGTTTTGATTTATAGTTGATTGATGTCAGGACTACAACACAAATCTCACAGTTTTTGTTCTCACAATAGACTTCCTGTAAGTTCGGACACTTGTTTTGTGCGGGGCAGAATCAGCAGTAAAGGAGTTGTGGTTGTATTTAGTTCCACTGTTCTTCCGTGCAGCACTTAAAACTGATCCACTGAAATAATGTCCTGTAGCTGCTTTCCAATAAAAGCCTTCCGCTGGTTGCCATTGGAAAGCTCTTAATGTGAAGCAGCAGCAGGAAATATTCTGTTGGCATCTTTACACAGTGGCAAACTCCAGCTCAGGCAAGAAGCCGATCAGAAAACAATGAGGCTGAAACTACACAGGTCCTACAGTCCACTGCAGATACTCAACTCAGTCTGCCGTCTGTCTGCCTGCAGCTATTTTGGGAGAGGAGGTTGAAAGGTCTACGGTCATCAGACGTCACAGAGGAAGTCATGCGGACCATGGACCTACCCAAAGGCCTGCAGAGTAAGTCTCCATCATGAACCTGAACCATTGACCGCATGATGGACGTAGCCTCTGGATTCTGAAAAAAAAGAAGCCAATGGACCTAAACCTGCTTTCTAATGTGGGATACTCCACTGTTTGCAAAAAGAAGTCTGATTGTATAGAAGTCAATGATAAAATGAGCCTATGTCTCACTTGATTTATTTCCTCAGTAAACATTTTTTCTAATGAGTTTATGATCTCAATCTCTAGTTTCAAGTGTTCTTCAATGCAGTGTGATGTTCATTAAGTAAATTATGGCCCCATGAATAAAATAGATGATAAAGCACGCTTTAAGGCATGGCTACCATGTGATTGACAGGTTGCCGTGCTAGCGACAGGATAGAGGTTTTCGATGGCACTGCGTACATTAAAATAGCTGTGAACTTGTTTTGGGTGTTGTCTGTGTTAAAGTCTCAGGACTTTGACCCTCTCACAGTGGGTTTTCCCTTCATCAAAGTTAATTGTAACATTTTGTCACCTGCAAATGTCTTGATCAGTGTTCGGTTGTACCTAGCCAACAAAGCTAAAGTTAGCTAGCTGGTTTCAAGCGTTAGCTGTGAAATGAAAAGAAACTGCATGTTTTCAACTGGCTCTGTGTCACTGCAGTGCTGGCAGTACATGAGCTCCCAGCTCAGCCACAGGCAATAGTCCATCGGGTGAATCACGATCAGCCGGTTGAAATCATCAGTAAGCGTTCAGCCTAGCACAGCGCCATTGAATCAACACTGGCTTAGTGCTCAGCTCTGCTCTCTTGTCCAAATATTGCCACACCTGTTTTTTAAAAAACAAGATGGCCACAGCCAAAATGCCAAACTCAAGGCCTCAAAACGGGCAGTCCACAAACCAATGGGTGACATCATGGTAGCCGAGTCCATGTCTTTCAGTCCTGACCTCTGACCTCTCTTTCTACAGGTGTTGGTCCAGACTCCAGCGATGACACTCTGCTGTCAGCCATTGCCAGCGCTCTGCACATGAGCTCTGCTCCAATAACAGGACAGACATCTGTGGCTGCTGAGAAGAACCCGGCCATCTGGCTGAACACGTCCCAGCCGCTCTGCAAGGCCTTCACCATCACTGACGAACACATTCGGTGAGACACGGTCTTCATATTTCATTTTTGTTTCCTATACTAGTCATTATTTGCTCTGTTTCATTGGTGGAGTAACTGTTTTAATACTCAATTCTGCAGGTAACAATGTATATATTTAGCATTTTAACATAAAAGACGACCAAGAACGTGTTTCTGCTTCTGTGAGGTTGAAAAGAGACCGGTTGGCAGCAGTAGCTCTCTCTGTAGGGACTTTTTTGGGAACTGGAGGGTCACCTGTCCCACTTATGGACCGAGTCTGAAGGTGGTAGCTGGAGAGGTGTCAGTTTACCTCCTTGGCACTGCTGAGGTGCCCTTGAGCAAGACACCAAACCCCCAACAGCCCCACTCTGACATCTCTCCATTTGATGCTGTATTTGTATGTGTGTATTTTGGCCTTCTGTTTGTGTATATAATATGTAAATTAACAGAATGAAAGAAAGCTTGCTGTGCATGCTGGTGCTCTAAAAACACCAGAATGTCAGTTATACAGTTTGTCCCTTTTATAAACCCACAGCTTATAGAGGAAATCAAGATACTTTAAAACGGCTAGTTTCCAACTGCTTTTGAACTGCAGTTTGAGTGGAAATTTTTACTTGTCAGAGGAATTGCACCATGCCAACAAAGCCCCTTTATAATTTGGTCATACACATAAACAACTGAGTCTCACCATTCTGATTCTGATTATTTCGATCCATCCGTTGGTCTTTACTTTAAGTACTAGAAGTTCCAGGATCTTGTCGTCTCTCCAGTTAACGTAAGAAACCAATCTCTGAGAATCCACTGGAGAATCCACAACTGTATTCTCACACGGGCTCACTCAGAGATTAAACAGTCTTTGTCCCAGAGAGCTGGCAGGGTAAACTCTGTTCCATACCCGGTCCAACCAAATTGGACATTTGCGTTCTCACATACATCCCTGCTGGTTCATGTCGCGAAAGTTTTAGGTTTGCAATGCATGTGCGAAAGGAGCTTACGTAATCGTGATTGTACTTAACTTTATTGACTTTAATAACATCATAGCTGTGTTTTTGCACCCAGTGTCAGTTTATTTTTCTCTCTACACGTCCACCTTTGTACATGAAAGAATGAACAAACAGTGCTTTTCTTACTGTCAACCTTGAACATTTATTATGTATTATGATTTTGGGGAATCTTCATGTTGCTTCAGATGTCTTTGGAGCACATCGTTCCTTAAACATTTAGCCTGCCAAAACGGGACTTTGTAACTTTTGAAAGAAAACACAACACTATTTTCAGTTCAATTTAACACATACAGAGGTTTTGCTGCCCAAGCTGAAACTGTTCTGGTTTGACCAGTAGCTTATGGTGGCTAATGTCAGCTTATCTTAGTCATTGCTGTGTGCACTGAGTCAGTGATGGAGCAATGGCTCCAATGCTTGCAAAAACTCTATATGGACGACTTAACTTCTCCTGTGCATAGCTGGCCAATCACAGGCATTCATTTTGGCTGATAACATTACAAGGTAAACGCTGTGGGAAGTCACTTTCCTGTTTAAACACACATACGTATGTGTAGGCATTAGTGGTGAGTGGTTTATGTGAGTAGTTTTATTATTATGAAACATCGAACATGTTTCAGCTCTGATGCCCGTGGATATAATTCATATATAATATTTATCACTACTGAGTGGCATTTCTTTTAGAGTGTCCACCGGCTTTCGTGTGTAAAAACAGTTTAACAGAAACATGGCAGACATGGTAAAATGTCTTTCTTACTTTTCCCCTCCAATAAATCACAGTGAAGTTGACCTTTTGGATAAAGTGGGTGAATCCAGGGTCTCCCTCTCCAGCCAGAGACCGATGAGAGCAGATGACTGATTCATGCTGGGTAGTGGGAGTAATAAGTTGTAGGGAGATAGGAGGATGAGAAGGTGATGAGAGAGGAGACCAACCATGAGAGATGAGGAGTAATGAAGCGTGGAAGAGGAGGAGGTGCAGGTGGAGGAGGATGAAGAAAAGCAGCTCACACCACAAGGCATGCTGGGAAATGAACTCCAAACATGTGATTGAAAATCACATCCAGGTAGACAGAATCATTCATCTGCTAAAAACGATCACCATCTGCAGATACATCCATTTCAATCACATTTACCTCCACTATCCAAGCAGCCCTTAGGTTGATTACCCTTTCTCCCTGACAGCCATTGATTTCATTTAGTGTGACAGGAATCAGTATGAGGTAAAGTGTACCAGTGTGGTGTGAGTACAGTATACAATGTGTCAAATGACATAGGCGTAGACATATGCTCAGGTAGCACACTCCTGTACTTATGATCACTGTTTTGAGTGTATAGTGCATTCGTACTAGTATGCCATATATTGGCTGAAAAGACTGATTGTGCTGCCGGTTTCACAAAGATCAGTAGCGGCAGTAGCTCAGTCACTCGGCTGTAAACTGGACAGTCCCTGTGTGGACCATGAAAGGAGTGTGGACTGGTGGCTGGAGAGGTGCCAGTTCATCTCCTGGGCACTGCCGAGGTGCTGTTGGGCACCGAACCCCCAACTGCTCGAGGCCCCACCCCTTTTGCAGCCCCCTCGCTCTGACATCCCTCCATTAATTGCATATTAATGTATATAGGTCCTGTTTTTGCGTGTGTGTATTTTGGGCCTCTGTGTGTGTAACCTGAAAAATAATAATAACAGAGTGAAAAAAATGAATTTCCCTTGTGGGGTTAATAAATCTTCTTCTTCTTCTTCTTCTTTCTGCTAGATTAGCGCATTTTTGACTATTTGAAGCCTAAAAAGTTAGCCACTCAGGCTAACTGTGGCTAAGAGCCGTTTTATTCAGCTAAATTTAGACGTCTGTTTGAAGTCTGACAGTAAGTTCTAAGCCAAAGTCAAAGTTCATCTTTGCGAAACCAGCCCCAGGTCTAATAATACATCCATGCTGCCACACAGCTAAGGACCCAGACGGGACCAGACAGTGCTATAGGCTGCCCTAACTATGCCTGACCGGGGAGTTTAGTGCAGTCAATGTTGCTTACATAGATAGATAGTAGAGAACGCTCCACCACTTTACAGCCCTGGCCCGTGTCTAGTTTAGTTTTACATGCTGAACAGCAACTGACTAAAATATTGACTGTGATGGATGCACTCTCTGCTGCAAGTTTGATAGGAACTGAAACCAAAGGCTGCTTGAAGGGAGGAAGTCCAGCTAAAAGTGATGAATGATTGATGGAGGTTTATTTCTTTGGTCAGCTGGAGGAGTCTGACTGTCAAGTTTCATTCTTTCTTTTTCCAATTTCAGTTTTATTGGCAGCCATGGGACCTGCGGGAGGGTATATATGTATTTATATATTTATTTCTCACCCTGTTTTGACAATTATATAGTCAAAGCAAATAAAAACATGCTGAAATACATTTAAAAAAGAAAAAGGATAAGAATAAGAAGATCATTCTTCAGATCAGAGTCCCTGTAAACCACAGACAGTAACTGCAACCTGACAGGAGGGGGCACTGTGGACACACACACACACACACACACACACACACATACACACACACACACACACTGACTGTGCGTGTGTGTGTGTGTCCAGTAGAAAGCAGCAGAGAACAGCTGGCCGAAGCCATTACAGCAGAATCACTGGAATACATCACTTCATCCTCCCTCTCTTTCTCCCTTCTTCTTTCCCTCCTTTTTCCTCTCTCCCTCCTTACCTTTCCCCTCTTTTGACTCCTTCCGCCGCTTCCTTCCGTCATTCTCATCATCCTTTCACATGTCCTTTTTTTATTCTGCTCTTCCTTTCCTCTCCTATTCCCATTTCCCTCTTTCCCATCATTTCCTTCCTTATCTTTTTCCTGTATCATTCAGTCCTTTCTCTTTTCCATACTTTATTTCCTCCCATCCGTCTTCCATCTTCCGCCCATCCTCTCTTCAGTCATTTATTTTCCCCTTTATACCTCCTCTTATTTCCTTTCCTCCTTTCTTTCATTAACTCCTTTCATTTCTCCTCTCTTCCTTTAATATTTCCTTCCGTCTTCCCTGCATCCTCATCTTTTCCCACCCCTCTCTCATCGCTCCATTCTTCCAGTAAAGCATTCTTGTCTTTTTTCCTTCCTTTGTTTTTCCATCACCATCCTTCTCTCTCTTTCCATTTCATCCCCTCCTCCTATCCCCGTGTCTCCTCTGATATCTCCTCCCTCCCTCCTTTCCTCCCTCCTCTTTTCTTATCTCTCCCCTCCATTAATTTCCAATTCTCTCCCTCTTCCCTCCTCTCTCTTCAGTTGAATGTGCTTGTCATCCTAAATCGCTCTCATTCCTCCTCCTCTTCCTCTTTTCTTCTCCTATACATCACTTATGCGTCTCTCTGTCTCTCTGTCTCCCTCTCTCTCTCTCTCTCTCTCCCTCTGCCTCTCATCTCTTATTTTCTTCAATTTATTCTCTTTTTTCTTTTTTCATTTAGCTTTTGTCACTTCTTGTTGTTTTATCTCTTAGCATTCCTACAATCTTTCATTTTGTTTTTAATAACCCTCATTAACTGAATTCATTTCTCATCACTTATCTTTAAAAATGTTTCCTTTTCTCTTTCTGTTTTCCCGTCTTTAACAGAAGCAAATGTCATTGTACTGTGTGACCATGTCTAGTATCCCTGGCTGTTTATTAATCCAGATTCAGTCTGAGATGGAGCTCTTCTCTGTATGCCTTTTGTTGATTTTGACAAAAGGCGGCGGAGAGAAACAAACGCATCCGTCTACTTTAAAGAACCTGATGTGAACTGAGAGGAGGAAGCTGTCTGAATTCCCCACTACAGTCAAGTTTTTCTACAGCAAACTGGGAAAATCATGTCCACATGATCCAGCCTTAGCGTAGAGGAAAGGGTAATATAGTAAAAATGCCTCTGGCCACAGCTACCGGCAGCTCCGAGGCAAAAAAAAAAGAAAAAGAAGCCCCAGGCCAACAGTAAAGCATGTTAACAGTCATGTCCACGTGTCTCTCAAAGACGACTGGATGGATCGCCATGAAAGTGCCTGATCTGATTCCTGCTCCCCAGAGGCCGAACTCTCCTCCAGTACCACCTCAGAATAATCTTTACATTTTAAAGGCTGTATAGATTTTGATTTAGACTTTCATTCAAAGTAATTACAACTACATAAAAAAAAGAGTCATTGTCGGAGTTTGTGTTTTCCTGCCTCCGAGCTGGCGACAGCTGTGGCCCGAGGCATTATGTTTACAGGTCGTCCGTCCACTTGGACTCAAGGAGGAACGTATTAGATTTTGAAGGTCAAAGGTCACTGTGACATCACTAAAGACATATTTCATTTTACATCCAAAAGGTCAACTTCACTGCAACATCATAATGTTTCATAACCCAGGAACAGGAGGGGAGACATTTGGTCGGCTACTGAACCGGTGACATTAATCCTGAAACTGTGCTGACTGTTAGATCTGAAGATGTGTGAGAAGTTTCACCCAAAAATACACATAAAGTTAAAATTCTGGCGCAAAATGGTCTTTTTTGGCGAATACATTCATCAAATAAGCCATCGAGACAGTTTTTAACAGAGAAATCCCAGAGAGTCGCTAACAGTCGCTAACAGTTGGACAGCCTTTTTTAACCACTAATACTGCGCAAATAACAGCAAACATCTGCAGCAGCATGAGAAGAGTCCCTACACAGAAAACAAAGCACCAACAACGTAGTTAGTGAACCCAGAGTTTATTAAAAGAGTGTTTTAAAGACTTACCTACTGGCCCCTGTACCAGCTCCTCTCATAGTAAAGTCCATTCAAGTGGATTACCAAAGTCAATCCCAAAGGAAGGAGCCCAGTGATGCCTTGAGCTAATTGGTGTTAGCAACGTCAATGGGATGAAAAGAAAATTGGATGATTTTACACCGGAATTACACTTAATGCTTTTTATTAAATTCATTCAACTTCCTTATTCATTACATATATGAGATTAATAATTAGAATATTACATATTATTCCCCCGTGTATGTGTGTATGTGTGCGTGCATGCGTTTGTGTGTGTGTGTCTGTGCGTGCGTGCGTGTGTGTGTGCGTGGGGCAGGGAGCAGGAGTTGAAAGTGTTCCAGGCCAGGAGAAGTCTGGAGGAGGCACTCATGGCTGACGGTTTGGCGCGGGCCGCCGAAAACACCCGTGAACTTTTGGAGGGGAAGACAGCCTGAAGACAGACAGGTAAAGCACAAAAACTGTTATTATTCACTAGAAAAGTACAGAACTACTGAACTACAAAAGTACAGGACTACAAAAGTACTGAACTACAAAGGTACAGAACTACTGAACTACAAAAGTACAGAACTACAAAAGTACTGAACTACAACAGTACTGAACTACAAAGGTACAGAACTACTGAACTACAACAGTGCTGAACTACAACAGTGCTGAACTACAACAGTACTGAACTACAACAGTACTGAACTACAAAGGTACAGAACTACTGAACTGCAACAGTGCTGAACTACAACAGTACTGAACTACAAAGGTACAGAACTACTGAACTGCTTAAAGGAGCAGTACTTGAAACACTGAATAAATGTGGGCCAGGATTGCCTCCACACGGCTCTCACAGCCAGTCTCCTAACATATGAAATAACAATGTTGTTTCACAGCTACATGCACTAACATGCACTAACATGCACTAACATGCACAGGCAGCTGGACTGACCAACTAAAGAACACTCAGATTCCAACACACGCAGAGGGAGAGGGACTTCATTAATTCATTCTTCTCCATGCCATTACTCCATTGTATCTGCACATAGAAAAGAACTGTTTGTATTAATGTTCTATATGTTGAGTACAGCCAATTAAATACAGAACTACTAAATGAGTCACTTAGTAATACTTAAGTATTACTACAAAGATTTGACCGACAGGATCTGAATGACCGGGCTGCAGTTTAAAAGCAAAGAAAGTTACAGAACAAAGCTTTAAATGTCTCGAACGATGCAGAAGCAGAACCAGAACCAATCTGCTCTGTGTGTCTGTGTGTGTGTGTGTGTGTGTGTGTGTGTGTGTGTGTGTGTGTGTGTGTGTGTGTGTGTGTGTGTGTGTGTGTGTGTGTGTGTGTGTGTGTGTGTGTGTGTGTGTGTGTGTGTGTGTGTGTGTGTGTGTGTGTGTGTGTGTGTGTGTGTGTGTGTGTGTGTGTGTGTGTGTGTGTGTGTGTGTGTGTGTGTGTGTGTGTGTGTGTGTGTGTGTGTGTGTGTGTGTGTGTGTGTGTGTGTGTGTGTGTGTGTGTGTGTGTGTGTGTGTGTGTGTGTGTGTGGAGACCTGTTGTGAATACTGATGCGCGGCATCTGATTGAAACTCAGCCATGCAGCAGACTTTGTGTGTGTCTGTGTGTGAGTGATTGATGGGCTTTGGGCCTGTTGTAGGAATGTGTGTTAATGGTTAAAGTAATGTGTGTGTGTGTTATATTACAGTTTGTTTGGTCATTGGTTAGATTTCACTCTGCAGAGCCGTAAACAAAACCAAATTAAAAAACATTTACTTTGAGAAGTTCACACATCCATCCATCATCCTTCTGTTTCCCAGGTGTTTAGCCAGGTCCGAATCGCCGTGGCAACAGGGCCACACAAAAGACCAGAGACTTGCTTCCAGTCTGAAAAGATCAGAGGCTTTTCTAATTGGACAAAAGCTGCTCCAAGAACCAAACCACGTTTCTGACCAAAACATCGGAGCTAGGAGGGCTGAACAACTTTGCCAACCTTACAGTGTACTCACAAGAGAAAGCTGAAATTAGGGTGGGGTATCACAAATGTAGGTTCGTCCACTGCCTCGCACAGACTCCTCCAGCAACTGCAGCATGTCCTATTCATGGCAGCAGTGCGTTTACATGCACATCAGTAACCGAAAATGGCCTTTCCCAGGTTGAGGGAATAATCGCATTATTGAAGTTCCCCTCGTATACATGAAAGGAGGTTGAATGGGTAAATGACGGAGTAACTCTTCTTCCGGTACAGTAGGTGGCGCTCCGCCATCATACAGCTGGACTGAATACAGTTTTTTTTCCGGTTCACCTTTGTCAAAATCACAAGCGCGGGGAAACGACCGACTTTTGGACAGAAATTTAACAGAAACGGGTCTTCTTGGTAGTGATGCTAGTTGCCATGGTGAAGTCCTCCCTCAGTTTAAAGGTAACGCTCTGTTGTTGTTTTTTTCACCTTGTATTCGGCGCCGTTGCTTCCTGGTTGATTCTATGTCCGGGTCAAAAGGAGAGGAGGAGAGGAGTTCTAACCCACGGAGCATGCTCAGATGCAAAACCTGATAGTAACCCGTTAAGGCTGTTTACATGCACTAATAATCAGGGTACTGATGGAATTATCTAGGGCTGTCAAACAGGGTATGAGAACTCCGGTTTTACCGAATATAATATTATATTGTCCCGCTCTGATTGCCTCTTAGTCCTCCTGAGGCTGCGTCCACACTACTTAGTTTCTTTGCCTGCCGTCCACAGTACTCCGATGTCTCTGAGCCCCTAAAACGGAGGCTTTTGGAAACACTGCTGGGCCCATTTTGACGCACACTTTCACGTCAGTCAGTTTTATCAGTGAGGTAGCCTGACATACCTTTAGTGATTTCATCCTTCTTGTGTGGTGCTCCTTTCTCATTGTCTTGGCTTCCTCCTGTGATGGATAATTCTCTTGGTACCGCTCTCTCTATGTGTCGCTGTATTTGCTTTGCAACATATCCCAGTCTGTTTCCCACCGCGGTTACCTCCTTACACTCGTGTTACTTTCAAGATCAGTTCCACCGCGTCGTCGGTCCAAACATATAAATCTGTGTTGTGTTTTCATTATTGCTGTTCTTCTTCTTAAGGATTTTTTTCTTTCCTTTATTGTACATCCAGCTTATTAATATGGGCACACACGCCCAGTGTCCGTGAATGGTCGTGTGATGTGTGTTTTCAGGCGTGTGCATACAGATAGAGATTATTTCTGGTACATAGCAAAAATGCTTGTGTGGATGGAGATTGTTTTTGTTTTGAAACAGTGTTTTAGAATGAATATACAGTACAGCCCCAGGCTCAAACTGACAAATAGGAGGTGTAATTGCTTCTCGTTGGAGCTCCTCCCCCCTCGTCGTCATATTCGCTGTCTGACATTTTAAGTTGAATGCAGGTCTCCAAGCCCTGATCCTCCAATGATAGCCTCATCTTAGGTTTATGTTTGTGTGCTGTTGTGCACCTGAAAGTATCTTACACTTGGAAGTCAGCAAAACCAATTTCATTATGATGCATGCCGATCCCAGCTGACATCGGGCGTGAGGTGGAGTCCACCTTGGACAGGACGCCAGTCTAACAAAGGTCACATAGAGACAAACAGAGACAGACAACCATTCACACCTACGGGTGATTTAGAGTCATCAATGAACCTAACACCTGGCTTTGTTTTATTCGTTCTGATTCTTTTTTTTTTAAATGTACATATTGAATCATAAATATTTATGGTAAATTCAGACTTATTAACAAAACTGAAACGTTTTATTATTTACTATAAATGAACAGTGTTGGGCACATTACTTTAAAAAAGTAATTACCGTATTTTCCACACTATAAGGCGCACCTTCAATGAATGTCTTATTTTGAAACTTTTTTCATATATAAGGCGCACCGCATTATAAGGCGCATAGAAAAGACGCTACAGTCGAGGCTGGGGTTACGTTAAGGACCGCCTATAAATTCATTGATGTTAAGTTTGCGTGCTAGCGCTGTTGCCTTCAGTCCAATAGTGATTGTACTGACACTTCTTGCTGCTCTCTGTTCAACAACCCACTGTTCGAGTTCGTCCTCCAACTGTAGCCATCTCGCTCTTAATAGGAGCCATTTTGGGCTCTTTACACAAACACACACATGGAAATGAAACGGCACGCTGCGCGCAGTCATATATCTCAACATGCACCGCGCGTTACTTCTTCTACGGGGGAAAATAGAGTCGGCGGCTGCTCATCGTAGTTGAAGACCTGTTGTGGCTCAATATTGGTCCATATATAAGGAGCACCGGATTATAAGGCGCACTGTCGGCTTTTGAGAAATGTGAAAGTTTTTAGGTGCAACTTATAGTGCGGAAAATACGGTAGTTACAGTTACTAGTTACTTCTCCCAAAAAGTAACTGAATTAGTTATTGAGTTACAAATTATAATAGTAACTGGTTTCTATGAAAAGTAACTGTTGCGTTACTTTTCAAGTACATTTTTAAATGCTCAAATGTGTCAAAGAGTTTAGACCCCACCTCCTTCCCTCTTTAACAGAACTTAAAATACATGTGCATGTTGAATTATTTATGATAAATCTAAATATTATAATGAAATGGACACTTATTCACAGAGACGGTGAACAGAAAACTAAACTATTTTAATGTTGCTGTGGGACAGAGTGAGACTAGTCTTCAAATTTCATGTTTTATTCTAGATATTATAATAACTATGTTTATAAAGTGCATCAATACAAATAACACAATAAATGTTTTGGAACTTCTGATATTTATTATATCAAGAGTGACAAAGCTGCACTGGAATTGCATTAAAATCGGACGTGCAGAAGCACGGACATTACAGCTCATAATGTGCATTTCAGGTATACATCCGTTCCTCTAATTTCATGTGAAGAAAAGTAATGGCTCTACTTCCAGTTCAAGAAGGCTACTTTGGGATCCCCTGTTCTCGTTATTCCTGTGGTTCCTCGTTGACTCAGGCCTCATCCACACGAAAAAACAGATCGTACAAAAACGATAGGGGTTTCCCCACCCCCGGTTCTTAGAAAGTTTTCTGTCCACACGGCCTCCGCTCAAGAAATATCTGCGTCCACACCAGAGAAACCGAGCCAAACTGCTGTAGTACACATGCCAGGCCTGTAGGTGGCTCTGTAACTCTCCCACTCAAATACATCAACAACGGAGAAGCAGACACTTTTGTCGTTGTGTGTGCAACTGTGCATGCTTTTGATTTTGTGCCCCGCCGAACTCTACCTCTGATTGGCTTACCATGAAATGTTACCCTACCTCACCAATCGTCATCATTTATGCGGTTCCCCCCCCCCCCTCACCAAGGAAGAACAGAGATCTAGTTGGTTTGACAGCTTCAATTAGATAATAATTAAAGTAACGCGCTGCATATTCTGGCAGAAACTGGGAAAAGTAATCGTTAGATTACTCATTACTGTAAAAAGTAACGCCGTTATTCCCATCACTGTAAATGACCTCTTGCGGCCCGTCTGCAGTTTCTTCACGACCCACCAGCGAGCCACGGCCAGCACTTTGGAATGACGGCTTTAGCGCCATCCTTTGGAAACATTACACTTTCCTGAACACACCATAAGAATAGTTAAGTCAGTACCTAATTGTCAAATCCTACACACAATGTTCTATTTCCTGTTTCCTGTACAGTTTTGCTGTAGTGATAAACCTGTCATGATATATATCTGTTGTTATTAGAAGCTGCATGTGTGTGCATGCATGTGTGTGTTGTGTGTGTGTGTGTGTGGTCAGATGGATGGTGTGTGTGTGTGTGTGTTCATGCATCTGTGTGTGGTCAGATGGATGGTGTGTGTGTCTGCTCTCGAATGTTTCCTCTAAAAGCCGACAGATAAGGAGGCGTTTTTTAAAGCACATTTGTTTTCTGTGGAGGGAGAATCATCCATTAATGCAGATTTATGCAGATTGGCTGGATAGAAGTCGTTTGGACGAAAAGAGCCGCTGAGAGTCGAGGAGTGATTACTAATAGCTTTTTATAGCTGGACCAGAGAGAGGGCAGCGACCAGACAGTGTTTGTGTGTGTGTGTGTACGTGGGTGGGTGTGTGTGTGTGTGTGTCTCCTGGGCTGCTTTCTAGCTGTTGAAACAACCATTTTAAATCTTAGCAGAAACCTCAGACTGTTCAGTTTGTTTTCTGCTGCTGTGACTCTTGTTGCTGCTTCTTGCTAATTTATTTATGTTGGTTTTATGGCTGAATTGGTTATTTTTCTCCTCTTCAAATCTTCATGTTATGCTCTTTCTTGGAAACATGGTACAATAGGCAGCCGTCACACACCAGTGCTGCATCTACGCTGCAGAAAGAAAACAAGCTGGGGAAACGAGTCTAATGCCATTCGTTTGTTGAGAAGTTTTCAAATTCAGTTGTAGAAGCGTTCAGACCCTTTACTCAAGTAGCAGTATCACAGTGGTGAATAAATTACTTCAGTACTCGTAAAAGTCCTGCTTTTACAAGGCATAAACAAACATTGTTGACATTTGATGAGGATCCATTTCATTTGGTTATTTTAGAATTGTAACCAAGACACGCAGTGAGTGGTGCATTTAACAGTTCAAAAATGATCTCAGGTGGACAAAATAAAAATCTTCAATCCTCACTAAGTTAATTTGATATCTGGATAACGATATATATCACTATATAGCATGTTTTCTTGTAATTCAATAAATAAATAGTGATAATGTTCTGTGTAATCAAGACAAATGAAAAGTATTTTCTCATTTTTTTAAGAACTTCAGTGTAAAAAGAACAAAACGTGCAAGGATCAGAATGGAAAGCGCTGTCGAATTGAAGTAAAAGTTGCCATAACGCAATAAAAACAATACAGACAAATACATATGACATTTTTATATTGTTTTGACTATATATTGTCATATCACTTCTACATGACTTCAAACAAAACGTTCCACAGTGTTTCCTGTAATTTATCGGCCAGCATATTTGCTGATACTAATATACAGTACCAGTCAAAAGCTTGGACACACTTTCTCATTCACTTGAATGGTACTGTATGTGAAAAGACAAAATCAAGTCATGATCAAGTATCTCAACATTGCACGTAAGTAGATGTACTACTACTCAGATTTGACTGGCACACAATAACCCAATCAGGGCCTGGAACCCGCCCACTCGTCATGTCTCGTCATGTCTCCTAATTTTTAGTGCTGTCAGCAGCACGGCTTTAGGACTGGCAGTGTTGGTTGGTTGGTTCATAGTGATGTGTCCTTCTGTGTTAAGGCTTCGAAGCGTGTCGAGTAATCAAGGAAGATTTTTGAGAAGTGCGTACCGAAGATTGTGTCAGTGACATATATGGTGACGACCGAAGCCTTGCGAGCTGGCCGTACCACGTGACTGATTCGGAAACGGTTCGCAGGTTCGCCGTGCGATTCGAAATATAACGGGGTAACGAGACACAACGTATATCCCAACTCGTATAGACTCACTGTTACTTTTCTCTGTACCGAAGCTTCATCTGTGCCCTGTGAAAGGGTGATTTCTAAAGCAGGTGAAATCCTCTCAAAAAAAGAAACCGCCAGAAGCCCAGCACTGTGGATAAAATGTCCCTTCTAACTGAGGCACATTCACGTAACAAACCTTTCCCCAATTTGTGACAACTTTCCCCTCTGTCCCTGCCATCATTCAGAAAAAAACCCCACTACATTACTGGCGTTATCATTTAATCACAATTCAATCCAAAGCTTCACACACCAAAGCCATGGTGTCATTCTAATCACTCCTGAGTCTGTTCTACATGTATTGTCCACTTGATGGCACAGTAGAGCAAATGAAGCACCGTGGAGCTTCGGCCCATGATTGAACCAACATGACTATCGGTCCACCACTTAAATTTTGAAACAACTACTGGTTGTATGGCCGTGACACTTTGTTCAGACATTAAAGGTCCCCAGAGAATAAATCCCTCTGATTTCAGTGACTTTTCTAGACAGATATAGCGCCATCATCAGGTCAGGATTTTTGTTTCACTGATACTTTTTGTGCTAATTAGCAAATGTAACACACTCAACAAAGATGGTGAAAATTAAATTTTCTAAACTTTAGCATGTTAGCTGGCTAACAGTGGAATTTTGCTGGCAAATACAACTTTACCAGAGCCATATGTTAGAGCTGTAAGCCCAGCTGTAAACTGTATTTCCGTTATTGTTTAGGGGAGTTTCTTATTTTAATATAACACATAATTAAGACATAATAATGGGTTTGCTGTATGGTGCCCCCCGTGACATTCTGTGGTTAAATACCTGAATACGAGCGCTAAAGAAAAAAGATAAATAACAGGCTCAGTTCTAAAGCCTCCACCTTCCCCACCAATCTTCTGATTTATATGTTTAGGTCACACACAGGGATCTTCTCACCTGACTCTCTTCTTCTCATCCCTTCTTTGACTGTGGACTACAAGGAAGAAAGATTTCACCTAATGTTGCACTGTTCCTTTAAATGTGCAGACTGATGTTTTTATCTGATCGAGACTAAAGATTCACACTGCTGACTGAGAAAAGACTGCGACCATTTGATACGGACACACACACACTAGCCTGTGTGTGTGTGTGATTATTAGCTGTGTATCTTGTAATTTCCAGAGGAGCTGATTCAGACTCCTGCAGCATTTTTCAGTTGCTGGTAATTAGAGGATGTTGAGACAGAGAATTATCTACTTCAAAGTCATTCACAAGGCTGATAACTGCTGAGTGTGTGTGTGTGTGTGTGTGTGTGTGTGTGTGTGTGTGTGTGTGTGTGTGTGTGTGTGTGTGTGTGTGTGTGTGTGTGTGTGTGTGTGTGTGTGTGTGTGTGTGTGTGTGTGTGTGTGTGTGTGTGTGTGTGTGTGTGTGTGTGTGTGTGTGTGTGTGTGTGCTGTCAGTCAGCTGAATTGCCTCGATTAAGCAGCAGATTATCAGGATTTTCTAATTATTAGGGAGTAATTAAGACTGAGCTGAGGATTATCAGACTGAAACATGGTAATGCTGAAACACTGAAGGAGGAACTCATTCAGACACAGTAAAACAATGTAACACGAAAGCAGTGAAACAAAGAGTTTTCAGTCTGTTTGATGGATTAAGCAACATCTGCATTCTCCAAGTGGAAGACTGAGGGATTCACAGTGGAAAGCATGAGATAATCAAAATGTTAACACAGAAGGGATTCAAATCGCACAATGAAATATTCAAAACTGAAAGAAGGGATTCTAAGTGAGCGGGACTAAAATGGCACAATAACGGATTCAGAATGGAAAGGAGGCATTCAATAAGGTACTGAAAATGGTGACAAATGGGAAGGACTTAAAGGTAGAGAATGTAGAATCTTTATAAAAGATTGAGCGGTACAGAATGAAAGCATTGCTTTAGCATAAAAAAAATATATTTAGTCTGTATTAATATTTTAAAACATTTTGACAGGTTTGACAATGACTTTCTGTCCCGTGCTGTTTCCATTGTAGCAGCCAATAGCGTTGGGCTTTGCAGGTTGCCAGGTTTGTCTGTTTTGAGTTGAGAGCTAGCTAATGGATTCCACAGCACTCACAGAAAGACTTTATCTGAAGACTAACGTTAAATACTGTTGTCAAAAATAATTGATTAGTCTAAACGAGTGGTTCCCCTGTTTGATTCATCACTGACATGGAGCAGGCTGATCACTGACACACTCTACAACAAACCTGGCAACCCGACTGCTGGAGTTATTTTTTGTTGTTGCAACTACGATCTTGAGACACTAGCTAGCTGTGTTCTGCTCATTCTCCAGATTCAACCTTTAAGGACGGAATAAAAACGGCGCAATGCAATAATAAGATTGGAAGAAAGAAAACACCCAAACACACTCAGTCCTGCAAGGGGAAAATCTATTTTTTAAAACACACAGGCTCAGAATACACACAAACAGGACCTATAGCCTCAACATGCATTAAATGGAGAGATGTCAGAGCCAAGGGGCTGCCTCACGATGATGCGCCCAGAGCAGTTGGGGGTTTGGTGCCTTGCTCAAGAGCACCGTGGCAGTGCTCAGGGGCCGGTTGCACCAACAGGGATTACTTAAGCTAAGTCGGTTGTAACTTGGTTAAGTCTGATCTGATCCTTACACCGGTTGCACCATCTTGGCTTAAAGGGAAATTCGGCGTCTCTAACAGCCGAATGTGGGTAACGTTGATATGTCTTTTTTACCACTAATCCTGCTCAAAATAACAGCAAACCTCTGCAGTAGCAGGAGAAGAGTCCCTACACAGAAAACAAAGCAGCAACAATGTAGTTAGTGAACTCAGAGTTTATTAAAGAGTGTTTTAAAGACTTATCTACTGTCCCCTGTACCAGCTCCTCACATAGTAAAGTCCATTCATGTGGATTACCAAAGTCAATCCCAAAGGAAGGAGCCCATTGGTGCTTTGTTTTCTGTGTGGGGACTCTTTTCATGCTGCTGATCCGAAAAATATAAATATGAACCTGAAAACTAGCATTTCTTCTTACTAAGACAGGGTGCAAATCTTAGACCTAGTCAGGAGCAGGCGTAACAGGAGCCTTGATAACAGTACACAACACGAGAACCACACAAAGGGGTTCAAAATAGTTCAATAATGGATTTAAAATAGCTCTATAGGAGATTCAAAAGTCATATGACATAAGAAATATTCAAAATGAAAAAAAGCAGATGTGGAACATGGCAAAAGAGGAGGGATTCAAATGACACAATAATGGATTATAAATGTCGAGACAGTATTAAGGTATTCAAATGGAAAGGAGGGACTAAAATGGAGGGATCCATGATGGCACAATAAAAATGTGAGAACCAGTTGATAACATCTCCATGGACTGCTGGAAAACAGGACTTCCCAGTAGTCTGGAGAACTCACTGTTTTTATGTCATTCTGACATAAAACTGGCATTTGCTCAGAATATGGAAGTCAGAATGTACTGTGCAGCTGAGCGGAAAACGGGGAGGTGCAGCATAAGGAGTAAGGAGAAAATGATAATACTTGATATATTTTCTGCTGTCCTGCAATGTGAGAGTGTTTTATGCATAATTAAAATGTTTTCTGTGCAGGCAAAAGGCCTCAGCAGATGAGCGGTCGTAATTGTTGCCCCGCCCCCCTCGTTAATGCTGCAGGAGGGAGGAGGTGTCGAGGGGTTAATGGGGAAGCTAATGACTAGCATGGAGGCTCTCCACATTAATTGGACGATTTTTTTATGTTTATTGTTCGCGGGGAGAGAAGAAAGGCAGCAGAGAGACACTTTGTTCCGTAGATTGTTTTTGTTAAGTGGGTTTTATTAAGACAAGCTTCACTTGTCAATTTAGCTCTAATAGAGGGAGCAGATAGGAGGCGGAGTTCTGTTCAGAGGTCTCTGCAGGGAGCCCCACATTCATATTCACACTTTATCTCTTACCGGAGTGCTCATTAACACACGCACGCTCAAACATGTGTTGGTACTTGATGAGGGCATCAAGAGGGGGCATTATCCATTCCCTAACTGTAACCTAAACCTTATATACTAACCTTAACCTGAAACAACGTTCTCATTTTCATAAATGTTGTTACAATCTGCCATAAGGTTGGGCAAAAAGGTAAAACAGCTGCATGAGTTGTAAACATAGTATTTATCAAAAATGGACGTAGCGTCTCAGTCGGGATCCAGTCTCTCAACTTGATCCAATCGTTCTCGCCTACGGGAGTCTCCATCTTGTCTTGTCTTGTAGACTTTGACTCCGCCTCATTTCCTCTGAATAAGTGAGGGCCAGAGGTTAGCTGTCACTCAAGAGGCCACACCCCTAATTATTCATAAACTTGGACCTCCAATAAAATAAAAACTAGCATGGTACAAAAAAATTCACCCCCCTCAGTGTTGTCATGGAGATATGACCTAAACATACAGACTAGAATGTTTTTTGTACCAGACCTTAAACAGGTTTAATGATGCTGTGAAAACGGCCTGTTTAACATGGGGGGCAATGAGAAACCGCTCTGTTATGAAACCTGCCCCTAGTGGACACTCAGAGAACTGCAGTTTTTGGCACTTCCTGATAGGATCAACCAGGAAGACACAGAGCAGACCTGTCCCATGTTTAGTCCTGACTCTGGAGACACAGAGCAGACCTGTCCCATGTTTAGTCCTGACTCTGGGGACACAGAGCAGACATGTCCCATGTTAATGCTGACTCTGGGGACACGGAGCAGACCTGTCCCATGTTTAGTCCTGACTCTGGGGACACAGAGCAGACCTGTCCCACTGAAACCATTCAGTGCTTTGTAAACCAACAGAGGTATTTTGAAATCAATTCTTTGACAGACAGGAAGCCAGTGTAAAGATCTAAGGACTGGAGTGATATGATCGACTTCTTTGGTCTTAGTGAGGACTGGAGCAGCAGCGTTCTGAATGAACTGCAGCTGTCTGATGGACTTTTGAGGGAGACCTGTAAAGACACTGTTACAGTAGTCCAGCCTGCTGAAGATAAACGCATGGACAAGTTTTTCTTAGTCCTGCTGACACATAAGTCCTTTAATCCTTGATATATTCTTTAGGTGATAGGCTGACTTTGTTATTGTTTTGATGTGGCTGTTACAGTTCAGGTCTGAGTCCTTCTCCTGCTTCTTGTCCTCCAAACCGTGACACAGAGAGGTGTCAAAAAACTTTCCAACAATGTCAACTCTTTAAAACACTTTATTGTTGGCATCATGTTACAAAAATGGTCCACACCCGAAAAGTATATGGATTCGGTGGCTGTGAACGCCCCCCTCTCTCTATCTCTTCCATTTGATCCGTGTTGGACGTCTCCGACTGCTTAAGAGCTGCGTGCGCGCACAGTGATCTTGACTAGTTAAACCTGTGTGATTCAAGTCAGGCTTAGACTTTAAACCCCACTGGCTTTATGGAACGGGCCCCAAAGAGGCACAAATAGAGTGAACAGCAGGTCGTTAGAAGAGTCTCCTGTGCTCACTGTGGCAACAAACTATAAATCTGTAACCTAAACTGTGACAATAACTCTTTATCTCTCTGTGTGTGTCTCTCTCTCTCTCCAGAGCCCCTGTGTTCACCAGCCTCAGGTTTATAATCATCTTCTTCTTCCAGACAACAAACCAAAAACAGATCACCCACAGACTGAAACTCACCTGCCTTTGTCTCAGTGGGCAATTGCTTCTACCTTCCCGTTAAGGAACCGTTTTCAGGACGACTTTGCACCGGACATCTATCAGCATGTGTAAATAAAAGGGATTTTCCAGAGCAACAGCAACCTCAGCAATGATGGCATCAGCATTGAAAAACACCAGCAACACCTACTGCAAGTACAATATGACAACAAAGGTCTGCAGCCGCGACGGAAACTAATAACCTGAGGAACTGCAATAAGTGGAGTATTTACCAACTCAGAGCAACAACCCAAGCCTTTAAGCCTCTCAGTGATTTATCATCAGTACAAACTGCACAACAAGAGCTTACCTTGCCTCACTTTTCCAATTCAGATATGAGTTTTCTTTCTTTTTGATATAAAGCTGATACTGAAGAGCAACACACTCATCCAACCCAAAGTCCAATTGCAAACTGCTGGACGGCTTTTGCTAACTCTACTAACTTTTTTTTTGTGCTCTTTGATGATTTTGTTTGTTTGTGGTGTCAGATCGTCACCAGTTTTAAAGTCTTCAGGGGTTTTAATGAAATAATGAGAATTTACATGAATATGAAATAGAACAATTGCTTATTTAAGACAAATTTTATACCTTGAGAGAACATACGTGTACATTTCATGGACTGGAGTAAATAAATAATTATATTCACAAATGTCTATTGGTGCTTTTTTAAAACCTTATGCTAAATGACTGTTTCTGATGATATACACCGCAGACAGTTAAACCTTTAAAGGGATAGTACAACATTTTGAAGTGAAGTTATCCATAGTCAGTATGTCACCTACAGTAGATGTTTGTAGTAGTTTGGAGAAGCAGACAGGTGTACGGACACAGAAGCTAAGCAATGTCCAGCTGTGAAAGGGGGCAGCAGCTAAATGTATTTTAGCCACCTGAAAACAAATGCTCACATAAAAACATCATTATGAGTTCAAGTGTCTGCTATATTTTTAATATTTTCATCTCTTACCTTGCTTTCAGGCGGCCCTTTCCAACAGGAAACTGAAGCTGTTGTACACATCCATGCTCTCTTCAAAGCCACCACGGTTTAGTGCAATTTTGGTATTTCATAGGGTTACTTCAGATTCAAGTCACACAGTAACGCAAACTAACTAACCAATTGAGGCAGTGTTAGAGCAGGAACTCCTGTTACTGTTTTTGTCAAAGGAGTCTGGTGGCTTTAAAGAGAGCAGAGATTGATATAACAGCTTCTGTCTGACAGCAAGGTAAAGTGGTGAAAATATTCAAAATATAGCATATATTTAAACTGAAACTGTAGCGGCACTACATTGCTTTTCTTTCGTGCCTGTCCTCCTGTCCTGTTCTCCAAACTGGGCGTGTGAAGACTTCCATCTACTCTGTTACACATGACACGGAGAGCCCCCAGGGGAGTGTTCTGAGTACATTTTCTGTGTCACAGCTGGCAACCCTACTTTAGAATAGTAGTAGTAGAATAAGTTTGTTTTTTAAAAACAAAATCAGTTTCCATTTGTTTATACTTTATGGCATCAAGTTTTGAGATTTTCTTCTCTGCTTTATAGCTTTGAGAGAGTAGCTTATGTTCATAAATATTGATGGCACTTCTTTTGACTATAGGAATTACAATTTTGAATCCTTCATTTGGGTGGAGGACACCCCCCTTTAACTACAGAGCTGGAGGCTGGATGTGGTTAGCCTAGCTTAGCATAAATACTGAAGCAAGAGGAGACAGCTAGCCTGGTTCTGTCCAAAGTTCATAAATACATCATGCCCTCTGCAGTCCACCACAGTGAGGTTGCCAGATTTGGTACCGTTCTGCTGTAGTAGAAGATGCTAGTTTCAGCAGGTATCTCCCCATAAAAAAATGTCACCTTTGTTGTTTAAGTATGGGTCAAACAAACAAGGTAGGATGTGGTTACTATTGAGATTTAGAGATGTTGGTAGATGAATATTATAACTTTGGACAGAGCCAACGCTAGCTTCTTTCTGACTGACTCTCCCTAGCTCAGACATGAGATTGATATGGGTCTTCTTACCTCAGTCTGAGACCAGCTGGAGTCAAGCTACAGGAGGAGGAATCAGGTTAACAAGGTACTTAACATGACATTAAAAAAAACAAAAATGGATGGCTTTTTTCATAGAGTTAAGCCAGGAATTTCTCATGCAGCTCCAATATTTTTCAATTCAATAAATATCACACTTAAAGATTGATACAGTGGTGTGCCATTGGCATAACAACGATAAGAGGTATCATAGAAACACTATGTAGCTAGATGAATACATTTACAGAGATACTTGTGGGTGAGGTAGAACACGCTCAGTGGCCTCAGCAGTGATGTTACAAACTAAACTATGTTTTTAATGGCAACATCTTCTTCTACACGCAGGATCATTTCTGAGGCAAAAGTAAGGTTGAAACAAAGAAGCACATTGAATCCCAGTGCCACTGCCACTGATGGGCACTTGAAAAGCTTCCATACTTGGGGAAACGTGCGTCCCTGCCCAAGACCATAAGATATATAACACAGTTTTATCTCTTGGATTGTGCATTGTTTGGATGTTGGGACTTTATTAAACATACAATATATTACAGTTCTGATGTCTTCTTGCTATTCTACCTCCATTAAAGTATTACTGATCTGATTTCCAGACGCCTCTTCTCACAAAGCACTTTATAACTGCTGTTTCGAGCTGGGTAAGTAAAGTTTGCTGATAGCAGCAGACTGATGCCGATGGTTTTTAACAGATGTGTTTAACAGTCACGTATTGGGGGAATATTTGGGTATCACTATGAAGTGTGTTTCAACCTCTACCATCTCTATTGTCATGAAATGTAGTCATCAAATTTCTCCTCCCATTTAGATTTGAATGACTCCATGACCAAAAGGTCATTGGACACCCTCCTAAAACCACGATGGCTGCAACTGATTGGAGCAACGCTTTCAGTCGTGAGCTCCCTGCTCACGGATTTCAAACCAGACCAACATGATGGCTCTTTAGGAAAATTTCTCTCATATAACAGAAAAAGTTCACTTAAATGTCTTAAACGTTAGTTCAATAAAACGTTATTCACAATCCTGTATCCATGCAAGTTATATCATAAAATATATTATGATTTTAAATATTTCAACACGTGCAATCAAACTGGAGCCATTAACACCTCTTTCTCACTGGATGTGATGCGGGCGAATGAATGTTTCAGTGATTCCCAGTGAAGATGTTCTAGCCTGCTCCGTGCGTCAGCGAACAGGCTAAGTGACATGTCGCTTGCTTGAAAAAGCACTTGCGCTGGTTATGTTTTTGTGAGGGTTTGTGCACTTGTTCCACCTGACACTGCTCGCATGAATCTAATATGATCCACACAGCACTCTTTTTGAATAAAACGTTAAAAAAATATTAAGATGAATGCCCATTTGCAGAGGGAGTAATCACAATAGTGCCCCACAAAACAATCTCAATACTTGTAGAATATCTGGACAAAATCAGAATAGCTAAACCATCAGTATGTTGTTTATTCTGTCAGGTACTTGGCACAAACTGTTCCCGGTCCAGATGTTGGACTTTGTATGTGTGACTATGCGTTGTGTGCGGTGTTTGTGTGTGTTAAAGACAGAGTGAGACAAACCAGCCTGCCAGCTCTGCCCTCATTTGCATCTGCTAATGGCTCTATGATGCCAGATCCTGATCATTGCAACTACACATTTAAATTCCTGTTTCATTGCCAGATACCCCCCCCCCTCTCATCCAGGGATTCCTGTTTCCATCCTGTAACAGAACAGCAGCTCTGTTCGTGCTCTGCATCAGAAAACCCTAGCTGAGGTTAAACTGGAGACACGAAGCTGCTGCTGGTAATGATGTTTTAGTTGGTGATGATAAATCTTATATATTTACACTCTAACAACCACGAATTCCAAAACCATGGGCATTAATTTGCTGCTTAACAGCCTCGTCTCTTCTGATTTCAGGCTTTCCAGCAGATTGTGGAACCTGGCTGCAGTACAATTCAGTCAGAGAAACTGACATCAAGAAAACAATTTATAGCAAATAGTCACACAGTTATTGGTGAAATGAGGATTCTCCAAAAAGCTACCAAAAGCTTACTACAATACACACAGAGGAGTTTGGGGTGGTCATGGTCAAGCTGAGCACATCGGCATAGTAGTGTAAAATGACCGTAAAATGCAGTTTAAAGCTCTGGAATAAGCATGTAACCTTGAGAAGACTGGCAGTCCAGAATTTTTTTAGTGTCTGTAAATATGTGAAGGATTGGATCAAATTCTCCAGGGATTTGATTTGATCACTCAACAGTGGGTGTGACTTTGGCCCGAAAGGTTCATGTTCTTCTTATATTGGATACATATCACCTGTGTGCTCCACAGACTGTACAAAAAATGGACATAGAGTATCCGTCGGGGTCCGTTCTCTCAACTTGATCCAATCGTACTCACCTACGGGAGTCACCATCTTGTCAGACTTTGACTCCGCCTCATTTCCTCTTACCAAAAAAGGGCATGTATGTGACGTTGGGGGGAGGAAGATACGTCCATCTGGCTGACGTTTACCTCTGAGGAGAAGTGAGGGCCAGAAGCTAGCTGTCACTCAAGAGGCCACGCCCCTAATTATTCATAAACTTTAACCTCCAATAAAATAAAAACTAGCCTGGTAAAGGAAAATTAACCCCCTCAGTGTTGTCATGGAGATATGACCTAAACATACGGACTAGAATGTTTTTTGTACCAGGCCTTAAACAGGTTTAATGATGCTGTGAAAATGACCCGTTTAACATGTGGGTCAATGAGAAACTGCTCTGTTATGAAACCTGCCCCTAGTGGACACTCATAGAACTGCAGTTTTGGTACTTCATTATTGGATCATCCAGGAAGTCGCTGTGGTGGGGGCTTGGTCTGCTTCTTATACTTGTAATGATTGATTTGTAGATGAGATTCCCCATCTACTCGTATACTTTCTCTAGAGCCAGAATTTTTGTGACTGACTCTTTTGTGACTGACCGCTTTTCCCATTGCTGCTATCGCTTCTTATTTTGTTTTGTTGTGTTGTTGAAAAGCAGGACACTGGGACTTTACTTGGGTCTTGAGGAGCTGCAGTATTTAATCTGAGACAAACTGAATCACACACTGTACATTAATTACCGCTTAAGAACTTTACAACATTGCAAATTGCGCCCCTGCTCTGATCGCACATCTGCTCCGAGTGCATCTACCTTCACTTTCTCACTCTTTCTCAACCACACACTTGCTACATACACACTAAGCACTGAGCTATTCCTTATAGGAGCTTCACTGCTCTGAAACATGACAAGAGCCGGCCAGAACTTCCTGTTATTGGTCGAAAGTCCAAACCATCTAAAAAATCTTTGCACACTAGGGACTAGACACCTCCTTTCCACTTTGGTCTGGGGGAGGTCTCACACCTGTAATTTGGATTCAGATCAAACTATGGACTCTATAATGGAGATGAACGTAGCCCCAGGGTCTGAAATGAACCTGATGAATGTGACGGAGCCTAATGAAGTGAAATATTCACTTTCTTTTGATTTGTTTGATTGATTTTGAACATGTAACAAATAAGTAAAATCAAAAGAACTAATAAAATGAGCAGTGCGGAAACTCAATATACACATTGTCATATACACCATGATAAATATTAAAGCATCTGGCTGCAGCTGCCACCCTGAAGCAGCGCCAGTCTCCGTCAGGAAACGCACACAAAAATACCAATTTTTATTCCCAATTTAACACATTACGTGGGATGTGCACATTGACCTCATAGCCCAAAGTTAAATATGCATAAACTTAGGCCAGTCGATTCAGCTAATTGATCAGTTGTTATCACTACATTAGATATGAGGCGGTATGGCCCTAATCTACCTGCTAGTTGCCTCAGAAGGCCGTTACCATATATTGAACTGGTAAACTGGATCAGCCATCAACATAGCTGTGAACAGCTTAACTGCAGCGCTGATGTATCACAGTAGGAAATAATACAGGATCAACAGACTGGCATGGTGGCTGAGTTAGACACACACACAGGTCTTTCACAAGGGAGACCGAATTTGCGTCCAATGTGAGATGACTACTTTTTAAGTTACATTTTTTTCCTATGGTTCTTTAGCATTTTAATCAAAACCACATATTTTTATTGTCTAAACCAAACCAAGTAAAAACCGTTACGGCAACAGTTATCATGTGAGTAGACGATAACAGTCTTCTGAAGCTGCTGGGAGGTGTAGCAGGAGCCTTCTAACCCATAATATGAGGCTGATAAACGCTGATTCCGGCCATTAATGGAGTGGGTGCTATGGACGAGGTTCATGTCTTATTTTGACAGAATAAATAAACATGTTGAAATAAAGTACTGATAGTCGACTATAATTATGTTGCTGCACTGACATACCAACATTATGTGCTACATAAAGGAACATGGAATCAATAAATGTAGTGCATGACTTATTAATTTAATAATCTAATAATCTTCCGCACCGGAAGTGTCAGTACGATTTCTTTTGTATTTTTTGTGGGTATTTCCTACCTGAGATGGGCGCTGCCACAGAGTGACGGCTACAAGCAGGCGCTCGTGGTTTTTAGAGAGACTGGTGGCCGTTCAACAGCAGTCAGCATTCTGTTGCTCCCGCACACGTGCTCGTACACTCCAAAGCCAAGGAAGTTGGCTACCGGTCAAAACAGTGAGAACATATCTAACCCGCATCATGTAGGTAAAATGCTGAAAAATGAATTACAATCATATTTACAATAACGCAACTGTGCGGTTTGCAAATCTCTCCATCAGCCTTTAGACCAGCACTAGGGGTCTGATCCCCGACTGCCCCTAGTGTCAGGATCCAGGTTCTGTCAGTCTCTCCTCTCTTCCTACTGTGTGAGTAACGCTCCCTCTGTCTGTTTCTCCCTGCATGTGTCTTTCCCTGTGTGCTTGTTTGTCCGGAGCAGGAAGGCGTGGTTCCACCCCAGCTGTATCCAGTTCCACTGATCACCTCCCTGAGTATAAGGCGCCGGCCAGACGGTTGTTCTCATTTACGTGGTAACGTAGTGTTTCCCTGTTCTTTCCCTCTGTAGTTTCCCGAGATCCCGTTTCGTTGTCCACATCCCCGGCTTTTCGTCTGTTACCCATTCCTGTTACTCTCGACCGTCTCATCATTCTCCGTGTTGTATTTTTCTCCCGTAATTGGATCCCTTTTGTTTTTAGTTATTAAATATTTGTTTAGTATCATACGCTGTGTCCTTGTCTGCATTTGGGTCCGGTTCCATTGTGTTATTCCCCCACACCGTTCATGACACCTAGTCAACCTTCCAGTTTACTGCCATTACAAAGGGCAGCCTCAAACCTTTGGTCCATGTCAGGGTTGCTGCTGCAGAATGTATAACCGAAGAACAGCATGCGTGGACGGTTGATGTTAGGGGAATAGCTGTCACTGTAGGCGAGCTGACTAGAGGGGAGCGACACTGGAATGTGCAAAACTTCACATCCTTTGGAGTTTGACGGAAAATCTGTCCCGAAACCTTTTCCATAGAAGTCAGTCCACAGGCTGGTATATGCAGCCGAGTAAGTCGGTGAAGGTTTCAATTTTATGTAACAACCATTTCACCCAGGCTACACGGTGGTATAGTGGTTAGCACTGTCGCCTCACAGCAAGAAGGTTACAGGCTCGCATCCCGGCCTGGGCTTTTCTGTGCAGAGTTTGCATGTTCTCCCCGTGTCTGCGTGGGTTTCCTCCGGTGACTCCGGTTTCCTCCCACAGTCCAAAGACATGCACGTGTTAGGTTAATTGATGACTCTAAAATTGCCCCTAGGTGTGAATGGTTGTCTGTCTCTGTTCGTTTCTATGTGCCCGGTGATAGACTGGCGTCCTGTCCAGGGTGTACCCCCCCTTACGCCCGATGTCAGCTGGGATTGGCTCCAGCACCCCCGCGACCCCGACCCCGGGATAAGCGGTTGAAGATGAATGAATGAATGAACCATTTCACCCACTGGCAATAAAAAAACATTAATACATGTAATGTGTCACACACAGTACTTTTAAATATCTGAAAAGGAGTAGGAATAGCTATACATTTATCCGGTCCTACACCTTCTTTGACTTCCATAACTCAAACAAAATGAAATAATATTTATCAAATATAGGATTATCCCAGTGCTCATATGCACAACCCAAATATCTACACAGAGTCAAAGAGATACAACTAAATGAATCACTTCAATTAACTCACATGCATTCAGACAACTCCTCTCCATCCCTACATCATGTACATCTTCTTGTATTGATTTATATTTGAACTGGGACAAACCATTTCACAAATTCACCCCTCAAATTGAAAATGCATACACTCTTTAGTGGTAAGAGCGCAGCATTTTTTTTCTTTTTTCTCTCTAATTAAACTATTTGGTCTCCACTAACTCCTGAGGGAAATATCTGTCTTTTTAGCTGCTATACTCACCTCTTCACCAACTGCTTGCTGCTGAGCATGTTGTGTACACTCAGTTACATATCTATATCTATACATACACAGATTATATTACATCATATTACTTAATGAGAGCAGTGAGAATGAACTAAAAAAAGGGTTGAAAGACGCTGGAACACTTTAAAAGCGAGAGGAACTGCAGAGTGTAATTATCAGTCACTTTGTACGACTCTTTTCACAATCATAAAGTCATTTCATCCGAGAGCATATTTAATGACAAGGTTAGGGGTTAGAGGGGTTAGGGGTATTACATGAATGCAATATGTGTGTGTGTGTGTGTGTGTGTGTGTGTGTGGTTAATCACAATCTGGTTATTTTTGGACCCCACATGTGATTGGTTTCAGCAAAACAAACAGCCTAAACGTATTTTTGTGGGAAAACAAACAGCTTTTCTCCCTCTTCTGATTGACTCTACTGATGAACTCATTTATTTTTTCCCCCTTGCACTGAATGAACAACATGCCTTTAACTAACTAGAGTTTGGTTTTCTCTAAAACTAATAAAAATATAATGCCAACATGACATTCAGCTTCAGAAACAGCTGCTTCTCTTTTAAAACAAACAGCCGATTACTTCAATCAGTGGAATTAATAATAAATAAACTCCACATAAATTGTGATCCTACCAAGTCTCTACAATATTTGAACAATTCCTCCACATGTACTTATTTAGGTCAGTTTGGAGTTTATGCTGTTGCAGGCAAGAAGCTGTTTCCTGTTATTCTGTATTTCAATGGGACGATGACAACTGGAAGTCCATTTGTCACAGTGCCCAGATTCACACACGGAGCACAGTACAAGTGGGTTATGTGCAAAAATGTACACGACCCCCTCTGCATTGCATCAATTCAGGTAGGGCCGGTATGATGAATGGTAAATGGATGCTTTCACAGTGTTTGTCAAATTCACCCATTCACACAGAGATTCACACTAATGGCAGTGGACATCTACATACCATCTAATTTAATCTGACCATTCACACCACCTTTACACACCCATGCGCAGCAATTCGGGGTTCAGTGTCTTGCCCAAGGACACTTCGACATCTGGAAGTGGGGATCGAACCACCAATCTCTCTAATGGAGGACGACCCACTCTTCCACTGAGCCACAGTTGCTCTGATGAAGGAAAGACAGCGATTTCCTGGAAAACCACCAAACCACCCAAGTGGAATGTCATCAGTATGTTCAGACTGACCAACCTCGTGAATTATCATGTACTGGCGTCATACGGTTCAAAGTTATCTCTGCCAACCTGTTTTTGAATGAGGTAAGCAAAACATTTTTGTTCAGTTTTGTTTTTTGTAATGAACAGTTGTGTTTTTCGTTTCATGCCATAATAATATGACTATACATCAGATGAATTAGTACTTCAACACTTCATGTTACTAATTCAACTTCTGCCCCGGAGTTGTTTGTGCTTTGTCGTCTCGCAGGTCTCTGCTGATCGTGGTGGTGCCTGCTGCCGTGGTCCTGCATGACGCTTCCTGCTGCTATTATAATCTATAACCTTAGCTGTGCTTGTTTCTACTATTCTGTTGTATAAACTGTTATAACATATAAGTCATATTCACATTACTATAGATATTATAATAGTTACTGGAAGTGTGTCTGTCTCTGTCTTTGTGTCTGTCTTTGTCTCTCTCTGTCCATCTGTCCGTCTTTTCTCTCTTTCTCTCTCCTTTTCTTCCTCCCCAATCGGTGCAGACAGGTGTCCGTCCTCCACAGAGCTGGGTCTGTCTGACGTTCCTATCTGTTAAAGGGAAGGTTTTCAACGCCACCGTACTCTACGGGGGAATTGTTGGGTCTATGTAAAACATAGAGTGTGGTCTTTACCTAGTTTGTAAAGTGTCCTGAGATAACTTCTGTTATGATTTGGCACTATAAATAAAATTGAATTGAAATTGAATTGAATTGAACTGCTTTGAAACAAAACATGTTTATAACATGCATCAACAGACTAATCACCAATGCTTGAGCTATTTATATTATGAGAAATTATGTGAGATTTTAGCAATAACGAGTTCACCAATGATGAATGTGTAAAATGTAGGTAAGAAAGCGGATTTTCTATTGCAGTGCGGAGTGAAGAGTGTACACACTGAACTCTGACAATTGACTTATATCCACAGTGAGGGCTCAACCAGGGTTGAACCTGGGTAGATTGTGTGTAAGAAAGGCTTAACCTGTGTTAACTTATTCGCCTTCACGACACAGGGTCGCTAACAACCTGCGTGGGACAAATTATGTCGTTATTGTCACGCTTCTTGTAGCTCATGTGCATCAATTTAAACAAACGGGAGGACTTTTCTTGTTGCTGTAACATTAATGCACCTAAAACACACCATAAAACTGAGCAGAATGTTTTCAGCTACAGTGGAGGTGAATGTCGTGGCCCGACTTGTGAGGATGATCGGGGACAACCACAACGTCATGAAGGATGCCAGATGAGAGAGGTGTCCACCGTGCACGGGAACAGCTCACAGACAAACTGAATACACTGAGGAAGCAGCAAACCAAAGTTCATGAGCACAACAAAAACCAGAGGCCTTGGACTGCAGTATGAGCTGTGCAGCAACTCGGACACACTGATCACGTTAATCCAGTGTTCAGCTCCCCTCCAGCAGACAGCCAAGTGAAGAAACACTCTCGCCAGCATAAATGATTATTATTCATTGGGCATAATGCAGCCGTGGAAAATGCTTTACATCAATCATGCCACTGTTAAATAAAATCGCATGTTTCTTTACTATTTCATTTTGATGCTGTAATCCAAATGTTATTGAATTGAATTGAACGTTTTATTCGTCCCGTTTGTAAAAAAAACCATTTACATACAGTGGATTGGCAGTTTCTAAGAAGGGGGAGGAGAAAAAAAAAGCAGCTCCCAGACTTTGCTCCTGGGGAAGTAGACTGTGAGACGGGGGTGGGGGGGGGGGGGGGGGGGGGATCAGCAACATAAGCACATATAAGCACACTTTACAGCATAAGAACTCAAAACTATTTGCACCAGGGAATGGGGAAAGGGGTGAGAGGTGTTCCAGTGCAGACAGGCAGCCAGCCGCAGCTGCAGCCAGCCGCAGCTGCAGCCAGCCGCAGCTGCAGCCAGCCGCAGCTGCAGCCATCGGCGCCACCATGGACCCCGCCTCTTGCACTGGCGGGTGAAAGCGCTGATACAGCCTCAGTCCAGGAGTAGGCTACCAATCATTTGCATATACTATATACTAATAATCCTACTTTTTTAATGTCAAAGCTAACTGTGTTTATTATTGTGTTATTAATATATTGTACAATGAGGACTTCAAGTACAAAATATTAGTTCTGGTGGAATGCTGTGTGTTACATCCTCAGCTGCCCGCTGAATAGGAGGTATAACCACTCTTCCCATTTCCAGCACCTGAGGTTATTGGGTTATATTTCTCCGGGGTTGTGACCCAGACCGTGTCTGAATTGGGTGAACCCATGTTGACTAGCTTGTATTGAATTTACAAAGGAGGTCTGAACAAGGGTCAGCTAACCTTGGTCTGACCCTGGTCCTTGGTGTGAAAGAGGTATGACGAATACTGACCTAACTATTGTGACACACGAGGGGTGGACAAAAACACAACGACTTAATAATTGTAAATAAAATATATAGAATAAAAACAATGCACATGTTGACCAACTCTTTGCTAGACAAAATTAACTAAAATATACACAAACAAAAATATACACACTTGGATGCATTTTGTTGGGCAACCCTGTGTTAAACAATGAAAAAACATGAAACTTGAAATTGTAAATACCATGTAACAAAACTACCTGGCTGGAACCATTGACAGTGCGTTTAGATGCACATTAGTAAATGGTCTTACCCCCGGTTAAGTGAATAATCAGATTATTGAAGTTCCCCACGTTTACATGAAACAGGGTTGAGCACCACTTACTGTACCTCTTCCTCCGGTACAGTAAGTGGTGCTCCGCCAGCATACAGCTGGTTGGAATACCGCTTTATTTTCACGTTCACCTTTGTCAAAATCACAAACAGCCAACTTTTGGACAGAATTACGACAGAAACGGATCTTCTTGGTAGTGATGTTAGTTACCATGGCGAAGTCCTCCCTAAGTTTAAAGGTAATGCTCTAATGATCTATATAAACTAGGTCTGTTATGAGAACTACGATTTTTTTCCCAGGGTACGGTGTTTACATGGGGTTTGAGAAACCAGAGTATGCCCTTAACCTGAATATAATCGGGTATTTAAACTGCTTGAAAACACACTGATTTTGGTTACATTGGTCTCATTAGTACAGACAGATCAGGTTACGGCCTCTTCTGACCCAGAAGGCAGCACAGGTTCTGGTCAAGGCACTTGACATCTCCTGGCTGGTCTGCCCGCCTGTTCCGTCCGACATCCGCAGCTCATCCAGAATGCAGAAGTTCCCTCACACTGCATCGCTCCTCCGCTCTCTTCACTGGCTTCCTGTAGCTGCTCGCATCCATTTCAAGATACTAGCACTTGCATAATGCACTACTAACGGATCAGGCCCAGCTTACATCCAGGACATGATTAAACCTTACACCCCAGCCCGCCCACTGTGCTCTTCATCAGCAAATGGGCTTGCTGTCCTGGCTACCAAATATTGGAACAAGGTCCCCATTGACATCCAGGCAGCAGAAAAGTCTATACATCTTCCGTTTCTCTCGACTGCACCTTGGCTAAGAAAATGGTTTATTTGAGAAAATGCACTTACAGTACAACACTTTCTCAATACTTGCTCTTGTGGTTTGTGCATTAATTAATGAATGCGCTTCTTGGAAGTTACTTTGGACAAAAGCGTCAGCTAAATGAAATGTAATGTAAAGATCTGTGTTGTACAATACATGTAGGAGATCCAGGTGACTGTTTACAATTTCCAAGAAGTTTATTTCAATGGCCAAAGAAAAGGATATTTTAATAGGTTACCTTATCGGATTGGTAGTGTATTTGAGCCCAGGTTGCCACTTTGACAGCAAGATTCAGTTTGAGTTGCACAAAGTTTCTGTGTGAACCAGTACAGGGGTCCGTTTCACAAAGCAGGTTAAAAAAACTCTGAGTCTAACCCTGAACTCTGAGTTGATCTACTCTGAGATAGGAAACTGAGTTTTCGGTTCCAGAACAGCAGATTTGTGTTAGGTGGATCAACACAGAGTAGTTTGACCTGGAGTTAAGCGCGTGCACCACAAGTTAAAAAAGACAGCATCAATGGAGCCCTGATTCGACGAGTCACCATGGCAACGGGGAAGAGGAGGGCTACGCTACAACTGGAATTGAAAATATTAATGCGCTCATACGGAGAGTTTGAGCAGGTTTACACCGCTGCAGCAGCAAAAGAGAGGGAGACGGTGCGGGAGAACATTGCTGCTCGGGTCAGTGCGTAAGTTTAAATGTAGTCCTGTTGCAATCACAGTAATATCACAGGGGGAACTGCTTGAGTGGGAGCCTATTAGTTTATTTCATTTAAGTGCAACCCCGCGGGGGCACTTGGCAGCAGCTTAAGATGAAACATAAAAACATTGTTCAAACAGGTAAAACGTCGGCACAATCTCATGGTGACGCCTCATTTTGAGCATGTTTTACATGGTAAAGTAAATATTACCGTAAGTGGCTGTTTTATTTGTTGTATAAAAAACTCCCATTTGCAAAATAACGCAGCGCAACACACAATATCTGCTGGGTTAGGAGAGCATGACTTTGGTTGTTAATGTTGGAAATGTAAGGACAGATGAGATGGACTGTGACATGAAACGGTGTTGTGCCGTATTCAGAACCCCTGCCGTGAAATGCACCCCTTCGCATTATAGATGATATTCTGGATCAGAAGGCTATATAGGAGTAGTTTATATACCGGTATCCACATTAAAAGCACACACTTTTGAACCTATGAATTGCAAGAAAAGCTGGGATTATATTTAGGAAACGCTAAGTCAAATACTTTCAACTTTCTCAAAAGATCCATTTCATTCATTTTGTAATTATGGCTGCAGTATATTAAGGACGTCTATGCGCGGTCTGATAATCATCTCCCGACGAATATTTAATTCTCTGTGCAGTAATGCTGCACCTTCATCCACGGGATCGTTATCAAAAGGATATGCCATGGTAGTGAAATAGTCACCACCTAATATAACTTCTAATGTAGGCCTACTGACTGATGTTTGCAGTGATTTTCTGAAAAAACAGACGACAGAACTATACTACGCCAAAACTCGCCTGCTGACTGAATGAATGAGGAAATCAAACACCGTGTGTGGCTGAAAGAGGGCGGAGACAGAGAGAAACTCAAGGTTTTCTGAGAAAAACCTGGTCCCGACCAGGTTAGTTTCAGAGAGCATGTTACCATGGTAACTGACCGAGAGGTTAAGTTACCTCTCTCTGTGAAACAGGCTAGAGTTACCCCTCTGTCTCTGGTTTGAGTTACCTCCCTTTGTGAAACAGAAAACTCAGAGTTTCCCCTCATTTCAGGGTTAACAGACTCAGAGTTTTCACTAAACCTGCTTTGTGAAACAGGCCCCAGGTGTTAAACTGAGCTGACTGGGCAGGTGATGAAAAATGAATTGAGAACCAAGAAAACATTCCAGGTCTGTCATATGGAAACTGAATCAGCCATGGATTAAAGTGCTTTTGCATTTGCATAGAAGAAGGTAGGACAATAAATCCCATGGCTTAAGGTGAGACAGCTCAGCATTTTAAGAAAGAACACTTTTATTTTGAACAAATTAACTGGCATTTTGTTTTTTCATCACATCAAGACAAATACAGATTTGTCAGACACAGATTACCCTTATCCCAGCCGTCTTCTACTTTCAAAAATCTTAAAAGTTACAAATATAAATACACAGCCACTCAAGGTAAATTAAATACAATTGCAAAAACACAATAAGACATTAACCAGGTAAATATATAACCTAAATAATAAAACTTAAAATAAAATATTTACACATAAATCTAAATGAACTAAATGGGTACAAGAAGCCCATTTAAACGTAAAATGGGTAGCAGGCCTTAAAAAATAGTTACAAAGCAGGTATAACATTTTATCATGGTCAAATCTAATTATTTCCCACAAAATTAAGGCATTTCCCCCATATTTTACAAAAGGTATCAGTCTTTCTTTAAAAGTAAAGGTTAATTTTCTAAGGCAAGATGTTGAGAGAGGATATTTGTTTATTTCATTTTATAGTTTGTTTGTTGGCTTGAAAAGCGGAAGTGGAATTGTATAGAAGTCAATGAGAAAATGAGCCTACTTCTCAGGTGATTTAAGTAAACATTTTCCTACTGTGTTTACAATCTCAACCACTGGTTTCAAATCTTCTTCATTACAGCATGATGTTTATTTATTCAATTATGGTCCTATTTAGAGTAAAAAAGACAATGACGCAGTGGATGCTTTAGGACGTGGTTACCTGTGATTTACAGGTCACCATGCTAGTGACAGGACAGATGTTTAGCGGCATATACACGGCACTTTGTACATTGAAACAGCTGTGAACTTGTTTGTGGGTGTTGTCGGTGTTAAAGTCTCAGGACTTTGACCCTCTCACAGTGTGTTTTCACTCCATCAGAGCCCCCTCCCGTACGCAGAGTTTAGCGTTATAGTACATCACTTGATTTCCTGCTTCTCCGGATGTTATTTCTACAGTAATAAATATGTGGATTACATATAAATTACAGTGCGCTACTTTTCATAGTTATATATTCAAATAGTGAATGAGGATAGCCTGAACGAGGAGTTAAAGTAGGGCCATACAGCCTCACATTTATATTAGTGTAGTGACCTTAGTGCTCTTTGTTTCATCATCAGGGGGGGACACTAACTGTGGTGACACCCCAGATGTCCAAAATGGTGGAGTAGCAGTTTTTCAAGCCTTTTATTATATAGGATAGACAGGAAATGGGGTAAGAGTGGGGGAGACATGCAGCAAAGGGCCGCAGGTCAGAGTTGAACCCCCAGCCGCTGCCTCGAGGACCTTCAGCCTCTTTACATGGGGCCACTGCTCTCACCACTCCGCCACCGGCCGCTCCTGGAGGTAAATTTAAGAATGCCTTATCAAAATGCCTGACTCTAAACTCTCTTGACCTTTTGATATTTGAGAGGAACTCTATGAGAACTCTGGAGCAGGCTGTTAAATGTTAAATTAAACACTGAGATTATTGAGCCTCTCTTACTTAAAAGACTGGGATTTCCTCTTTGGATTAATTGACACTATCACAAGTCAAATGAACCATTCTCTTCCCTCCTAAACTACATGAACACTGATGACCTCTACCCCTTCAGCGTTTTTACATTCGTGTTAATGTCATTGTAGCTGTCATTAGTGGAAATCAACATTTTAATTTGGTTTTAAAATGAGTACAACACATACAAGCTGAAATCAGTACATTTCTCTTCACTGATTGGATCTGTTACATTAAGTTTAAAGTTAAAAAAGAAAATGATTTGCATAGTCTTGATTTGAAAATATTGGTCAGTATATTCAGTAACTTTTATTATTCTCCTGTCAGATGAAACATACAAAAAGTGTTTGGATCAACGGCAGCAGAAGATGAGACTGTTATTATGTCGATGACGACGTCCTGGTTCCACGTGTTGACTAAAGACCACATCCGGACAAATAGGAGCTCAGGTCACGGCCCTCGCAGTGACGGCGCCAGGCCACCCTAAAACCAGACAAAGGAACATCACCCATCTCTCCACATGTTCAGGTTGCGTGCAGTGAACACATCACAGTCACATGATCAGATCTTACCAGGCGCCGATGCCATTGGGATCCCTAACGACGCGCTTGGCACAATTGATCGCCACGCTGACATCATCAGTCAGAAGGGCTGTGGAAAAAAACAAAACGGATTTGAACAGTAGTTTCAAAAGTTATCTTCACTTGGTAAAATAACTGCATTCATGTAGTGCTTTTATCTACGTTACCTCCTCTTTCCTCAAACCTAATTTTTTCTAGATGAATATATATATATATATATAAGAGAGAGAGATAATATAATCTATTTGCATCTTTCCTACAAAGAATATTTCACCTTGGCTATTGTTTTCTGTCAGATTGTTGTTGTTGATGTTGACGTTTCCGACTGCACTTGAAGGCAACTTCATTTCACGGAGAAAGTGAGAAAGAAAAGAGACAGAAGGGAACTTTCCCTGGACCAACTGATCTCATCTGAATGCCTGCCTATTTTAAAATAAAAGTTTAAATAAGAGGATGGCTCAGCTTATCAAAAGTGTTAATTTGGCCAATTTGAGATTTAGTCTTAGTCCTGTGTCAAAGGTCCTTCTTAGTTTTTATAATATTTCAACCTCATTTTGTTTTTATTTAGTCGACTTAAAGTCGGAGCATTTTAGTCGAAAAAAATCTCACAATGAAACAATGAAAAGGAATAGAGATTTGGGCAAATTCATGAACTATGTTTTCATCTCGTCTTTTTTAGTCGACGATAACTTATGTTGATAATCTTTACACTTTTAGTGTTGATGGCGTAGGTGCTGTCTCGTCATTGTTTCGTCTTAGACATGGAAAAAAAAGTTGTTGATGAATATATTTTGTCATAGTTTTCATTATTGAAATGAACACTACTTATAAGTTGGTTATAAACTGTTGCATAAGCAAACAGCTGTCTACAACTGTCTTTACATCCACCATTCACTAAGCTACATTATCATCCCATTGGAGTTATGTGTCCCTATTATACACTGTGTTATTACTGCAGCTTGGTGGTGATCAGGACAAAATGGGATTGACCATGCACGTTATAAAAATGTGCATGACAATGGCAAGTGATAAAGAAGTAGAAAAAGGTCCCTGTGTAGTAAATCTTTGGATATGGTGGTTCATTACTGACCACTGCACTGGATGTTGCATGCGTTGGCTGTTTGGGGGGTGCGTCCGTCGTTACACCACCAGCGGCTGTTGATCTGGAAGATGCCGTAGTCAGTAGATCCGTCCGTGTTGTGGTTGGTGGCGGTGGTGCTGTAATCCGACTCCCACTTGCTCAGACACACCCCTGCAGAGGAAGCAGAACAGATCCACATATAGACCACCTGAAAGAAGGAAACCCATTTGAGCCCTGTTCCACAAGTCTACACTGGGCATCAAACTTCAAATTAAAAACTTGCTTGAGTTGTGTAATTCTTCACCATTTTTGTCAACATTAATGTGGCATGGTGATTGGTGATAGTTTGATGAAAAGATCGACCTCACTCTCATTTCTGTGTGCGAAATATGAAGCTACCAACGGGAGCCATCTCAGCACAAACATTAATGCGTATGCGTATGTTTGTTTAATCTGTACAAAAAAGAAAGGACAGCAAGATAACATGGTGTGGAGATAACGTTATGCAACAAAAGTCAATTCTAATTGGATGCTTAAAAAGGCCTTATTATACTAGTTTTTACGGTCATATTTGTTTTTTTCGGGTCAACTACAATAGCTTTACATGCTTTGATATTTAAAAAAATCTCTAATAGCGACCGACACCCTAGCGTTCAAACCTGAGTGCAGCTGACCCAGATGGTCGGCAGGGCTCACGTCTAAATGCAAGTACTACATTATTTGACACTTTGGTTTTATTAAACGTGACTATAAAACATTCTAACTACATTTATAGGTCAGAAGCTTAATAGGTCCTCTGTAAAGAAGGTGGATACATTGACATTTCATAAAGTAGTCAATATATTGAATATTTCAATACATTCTTTGCTATGACAAGCTTTCAAATTATAGTATACATATATGTGCCAAAAGTATATGTGAAAAGAAGGGAGTACGCTGGTATTGCCCTTTAGACTGATGCTATGTTTCACAACAATAATAAAATGCATGTAAATGAGTCATTTCCAGACACAGTATCTGCAGACTGACACATTCATACTCACAGTCGGCCAGGCTGTTGCCACGGTAGCCATCCATTCCATTATTCTTCAGCACTCGGGCCCACTCACAGCGCTGGTAGACCTTAGCACTGGCCAAAGCCACAAAGAGCAGAAACACTAGACTCCTCATGATGGATCTCTCTGATGGAGCGAATGGTTCCACAGCTGCCGCTGAATGTCCTTTTATAGTAACTGTGGCTGCTTTAATGCACGCTAACTCCCTGTTTTCCTTGAATTTAGTCCAACAAAGCTGTTGAAAGAGGTGGATATTCCACTTTTTGAATCCAGGTTTTTTGAGTTTGAACTTTGAGCAGCTGTTTGTTTTCAGGTGGAGCATGTTATCAGTGTGATAAGAAAGACTGATATCACGGTCAAAGACAAAGTGAAATCCAGGAGGAGCTCTGGCACAAATTCATCTGCAAATGTCTGCATATACATATGCAAATCCATCTTGGGTGGCAGCCAAGACAAAATATTGTGTCCAACCTGACCTGATAAGAGCGGATGTAAAGGTGCCCTGTTAAGTTCTCTCTGAACAAAATTATATTATTTTTGTTCATAAGTGTTTACTATGTTTAGGTATGTGTTACCATCACAAACTGTCAATCAGTAGAGAAGCATGAAATCAAAAGGAAAGTGATTACATGCCAGTGTAGTCGTAAGAATAATGACGTTTCCATTACGGTTGAATACCCGCTATAAGACTGGTCTCACTCATCGTAAAGCCCCTCATTTAAATGAGAGTCCTTTCACCAATTAAAAGAGCCTGGTTGCTGATTAAATATAACTCTAAGCGAGATGTGACATAGGTAGCACTCAACACTAAAACAAGTAGAGAGTAGACGCTTTTATCCAGTGGTAATTTGCTATTTATTTCTACTACTGACGCACACGCATCTGTGCATGTGCTTGTTAAAATGAGTGCTGCATTGCTCTTTGCTGCATGTCGCCTCCTAGCTCTCTCCCATGTTCACAAACGCATTTTGATAATTGTCGGAATAATGCTCATAAAACTGTGTCTAACCTGAATGTCAACTAGATTATTCAAACTGCCACTATTCTGTATTTCTCACTTTCAAAGAAGTGCTGCAGCGCCGCTCTGGTCTATCAACCATTACCCGACGATTGAAACCCATTCAATTTGATACGTCAACTCCGGAGTCTCGTAAATCCCTTTGTATTTATTTGGATTGGAGACCCACCGAGTGAGGGGACATTTGAGATGACGTGCCCTGCTACTTTCCCGAGGCCACATTTTACCCCAACGGAACTGTACATGTCCTTGTCAACATGTACAATCAGAAATACACAATTACAAACTACTTATTAATGGGTTACAGTAATGTAATTACTTTTTCCAGTGGTGTACAGAATTACAAATTTTGGTAGTTACATTACAGTTACTAATTCTCTTTGCCCCATTAGTTCCACAATCTGAGGTCTGGTTGTTTGCTGTTTTACCAGGAGGCTTGAAGGGAAATGCCTGTATTTTTCTACCTGGACCCTATTTGTGACTAATGGGGACAATAAGTTTTTAGATTGGTCCAGTATTGAGCAAGAGCTCTGCAGCAGCAAAACCAGCTACAATCACACGGGGCAATTACAGACCATCATTTTATGTCCACTACAAGAGCTTTCTTTTGTCAGACAGATTCAGATTGGTCTTATAAGTGTCTGACTGTATTATAGAATTATAGGGAGGGTTTCAAAACCATAGAGGAGGGGTCTGTGTGTCCTCCCCCAGAAGTAAATAATTTTAGAAACTGCGTTTTTCTGCATCCTGGTGACGTAAAATATCACTCACGATGCGCCGCGGATGTGCCTCTGATCAATGTCACGTGCCCAGAGTAATCAATAGTTAGAGAGTTACAGAGCCACCTACAGGCCTGGCATGTGTACTACAGCGGTTTAGCTCAGTTTCTCTGGTGTGGACGCAGATATTTCTTGAGCCGAGGGCGTGTGGACAGAAAACTGGAATGAGGGGTTGGGAAACAGATCGTTTTTGTACGATCTGTTTTTTCGTGTGGACGAGGCCTGAGTCAACGGGCAACAACAGGAATAACCCAAAGTAGCCTAGTTGAACTGGAAGTAGAGCCATTACTTTTCTTCACATGAAATTAGAGGAACGGATGTATACCTGAAATGCACATTATGAGCTGTAATGTCCGTGCTTCTGCACGTCCGATTTTAATGCAATTCCAGTGCGACTTTGTCACTCTCAATATAATAAATATCAGAAGTTACAAAACATCTATTGTGATTTTTATCGATGCATTATATAAATATAGTAAATCTAATACCCACAATAATACATGATATTTGATTGGAGACTTTTCTCACTTTGTCCCACAGCAACATTAAAACAGTTCAGTTACTTTCCATAGTATGTAGTTATTTTTATAATTTGTAACTCAGTAACTATAATTATTTTTTGGGAGAAGTAACTAGTAACTGTTACTAATTACTTTTCTAAAGTAATGTGCCCAACACCGGTAATGACACTGAGGTAGTTTGGAGTGATGAGACGGTTGAGGTTCAGGAGTTCCAGTAGTAGTTGATGAACATTAGCACCAGCTAACATTAGCTACTGAAGCCTCGAGCTGGGGAGGAGGCGTCAAGCAAAGAGCAAGAGACAGGAAAGAGACCAGAACAGGAGGACAGACCCAGGAGAGGGTTGAGGGGAAAATCCTGACACCGTGGCAGAGAATAGTCCCGCCAGTGTACATTAGAATACAACTGTGTATATTTTGTATTTGCAAATTGCATTGTGTATATATGTATTTGTATTGCATTTTGGTGAAGAGATTTCAGCTACACTAACACTAGCACCTAGTCAGCCGTGGATGTGAGTACACAGAGCCGGAGGTTTACCCTCTCTGAACTGTGAGTTACACAGACATTTCAGACACTATTGGAAGAAGAAAGAGATGGAAGTCCACAGTGACAGCACAGTTTACAGAGAAAGCACAAGCAACACAAATTGACTGGTATAAGCCAGCATCCTCTCTGGGTACTCAATACTGTGAAAGTATCAAAACACTCAATCCATGAAGAAATGCACATAGCCCGTATTCAGAAACTGGTGCCAGAACTTTCATACAGTTGTGATGTTGGGGGCGGCTGTGGCTCAGAGGTAGAGTCAGTCGTCTTCCATTCGAGAGATCGGCGGTTCAATCTGGTCTGCAATGTCGAAGTGTCCTTGCGCACGGGTGTGTGAATGTGGTGTGAATGGTTAGATTAGATAGTATGTACACTCAGAAAAGTTTGACCATTGTCTACTTAAAAAAATTAAGGCAACAAAGTGACAATTAATATAATTGAATAGATTTGAATTACTTACAAATTGATTAAAAACTATTGATTTAATTAATTAAATTTAAACAAAATTATTAAATGCACAATAATGAAATCATTGGTTAAGATATTTTGGATTTACTAAAAATATGATAAATGTTGATTAAATCCAAATCAATTTTACAGGGAAAACTGATTAATATTTACTAGGTATCTGGAAAATAGTAAGTCATATTTAACAAATATCTGCAAAAAAGTGATTTAGGACTACTAATTTAGTAGGTGGAATTAATTTATATTTACCAAGTATCAGGATTAAATTGATTTATATTCACTAAATATCTGGATGGTATAGTTATGTTCACTAATTTTATGGGTGAAATTGAGGATATCTTTCTATATATTTGGATAATAATGATTTGGATTCAATAATTAAAATAAGTAGCATTAACTTATAATGGGTACCACATGTCTTAAAATCTATTTAATGTTATTGATTGTCACTTTGTTGCCATAATGTTTTTATGTCAAATTTACTCAATACCATGCCTTAATGTTGCAAGAATTTACTTTAGTCCATGCAGTCAACAAACTACCATATGCAGGAAAACAGCAGGTAAACATTTATTTGTGCAACTTTGTTGACACAGACATCAACATTTTTCAAACTAAATATTTGTGCATAAAAATGCCAAAATACAAAGAAATAAAGAGGGAGGCTGTAAAAAAATGTGTATGTGTACACATTGTGTATGTGTACAATAGGGATGTGTATGCTGACAATCTGTTTATTATCTATTATGATCAAGGCTAATTATGAAGTGATATCAAGTTCATAAGGAAAGATGAGAGAGATCTACAAATTCCTCCTAAAAGCAGAATGACTTATGACCTCTGCCCAACCCTTTATAGCATTGAGGGACAGAAGACTTTTAGGTATGTTTCAAAGTTTAGTCGTAACCTTATGTCAATGTTTTCAGTCTGCAAAAAAGTGGCACTCAAATCATGAATTTGTAAAAATTCTAATTCCGACATACAACATACGTATGTATCCCTGGTGTACACAACAGAATCACAGCAGCAATTCCCTTAAATGAGTTCCACAAATGCTTCTTAAAAGTGCAGCACTTAAATTCAGACAAAGCCTCGAAGTAAACCATATAAATGCGACTTAACAATTCCTACAGAACACCCACGATCTGTGAAACATCAACAACTCCATTAGATAAAGCATTTTTTCATATTTAGTTTTCAAAACACAATTCTCACTGTCCCTGTTATGATTCAGCATTATCATTTGCCCATTACTTCTGGAATACCAAGCTACAAAACCAGTTATATGTGCCAGTTGCAAGTCCAAAATATAACATCACATCCTTTAAATGAGTATGAATAACATATTTTTTTCTGAACAAGACTTGAAAACTTAACTGCAACACAGAATTACTGAGCACTCCAGTGTATTTATGGTCCTTTTCTTAAGCCAGCAATTTGCTCTTGAGGCTGTTCACTTTTGGCGAAAGCTTTGAACAGTCAAGCTCGAGAAAGAGCTTCTGAAGGGCTTCGAAAATGTACCTGAGCTCCTTGGGATAGGCAAGATTCACTGCATACGTCAAACCAATGAGAATGGCACAAGCCCTTGGGAAGTTTCCCAGAGTGGTCAGGACCTTTGTTCCATCTATCACAATTCCGATGTCCTCTGCACCATCTGACAGATGAGCCTGGATGCTGTAGATTTTCATGTCTTGCACAGCGAAGTCCTGTGCCACACTGTCTTTATCTGCATCCTAAAATAATGAGAACATTTTGTATTTCAGACCTAACAGGTAAAGGAGATGGTCCTAAATAAATAGAGATTGCGAGAGAGAGAAAGTGATGCCTTTCAACTTACATCATACTCTTTAAAGAGCTGATCAGCAGATTCTCCAAGGTACAGCATCAGACACCGGATGACAATGTCTCTGGTTATGTTGATGGTAGGATTGCTAGGAGCCTGAAACAACATAAATTAATTTTACTCAAGGTCATGTTTAAGTTTTTAACACTAGAAGGCTTAGACTTTTGTTACTTTTTAAGAAACCACTGTCAATGATCCTTTCTGTGCTGTCTGAGAGACCAGTTTTATGAAACACTTCCTGTCCTAACTGAGATTTTCAGAAAGCCACTGGTCCTGGAAAAGAAAAAGAAACTTCCATAAAATCCAAACACTTTAATATTATGTTTATCATTGAAGTGATGCTGAGCTGGTAGGTAATTTTTGTCACTTATGGACAAATACGCTGCTTCCCTGTTGACGTTAAAGCATCTAAAAAATAGGGGCGAGTGGAGACAGACACTACTAAGGGCAGAGTTATGTAGAACACAAAGAGCATATTGTTTATAATCACTGTATGAACATCAAAAAACATTTTGCACAAGCTATCTGAATGGTCACATTTTTGATAGTGTGATAAACAATGTCTAATTTGGTTGCCAAGTGTATGCAAACAGCTGTAATAAAAAGATATGCACTTATTTAATAACCAGTTTTTATAGGCAGGTTAACCCTTTCTCCTGGAGATTTAATATAGATTTAAATAAAAAAAAACAATAATATGGCCAACTTAGGATACCTTCAGTGCTGCAAGTTAAGAATAACCGGGGCAGCATAGACAACCTTTATCGTGTCTTTGTGTTTAATTTGGTCAGTTTTACGCAGAGTGAAGTAATCTTCAAATTCTGAGTCCAAATACTGAAGACCAAACTCCTCTGAAATTCCTAAGTTCTCTTTCACAGTAGTCTGCAGCTCCTCTACAGTCAGTGGGATTCCTGATGGAAGGACCAACTTCTCAATTCGGTCGTCAACGATTACTCGCAGTTTTTCCTCCATTTCTGCCATCCTGGTGATGAGAATATCGACAGAGAGACGCAGATGCTTAGAACACACATACAGTGGATACAATAAAGAGCCTTGGGTGTGCCACCAGAAAAAAGAAACAAAAACTCAGAGTATTAATGACAACTGAAATACACTTGAATTTTCAAAAAATATATATATATATTTCCTAATTCTGGCATCATATGATAAATCACTGACAAACTTACAAATCAATGGAAGTTTTGTGTGTTGCCATAATTTCGTGTCAATGTTATATGTCTAATCTAAATTGTTGCGGCTATCATACATGTTGGACAAATTTAAGTTTTATTAATGAAAAGTAGAAAAAAAAAGTATTTTAAAAGAATTTGCATTTCATTTGACATTAAATAATTAACCATTATTATATGGAAAGAAAATTAATTAATTTCCTAAATCATTTAACTTTTTAAGTCCTTTTATATAGGATTTTTAAGATATATTTGTAGGAATCAACACCAATCAAGTTAATAATTGGTAGAATTACAGAGTCCTAACACAAACACACACACATATATGTATTATAATTACAATTAATGAATTATCACTGTCATGAATTAAGAAATTAAAGTTAAATCAAATGGTTAAAGAAATTAAAGAAATTAAAATCCCAGTTACATTGACCAGAATACAGATAACATGATGTAAGTACGGCTGTAAAGTTTAATATACTGTAATTTACCTAAACCGAACAACAGATGTGACGTTTGAGTGTAACCATGCGCTTTCCTCCCACACTGTATGCAGCCAAGGGGTAGACATCACCAAGTTTCTGCTGTTCCCAAAGGGCCATTTTCCCAGTGTCCTCTAACTGAAATGATCTTAGATGCTCCTCATAACAGGCAGAAAGTAACTTTACAATGAAGTGCACACAATTGTCCAAAATGGCAATCTGAATTATCTCAGCAAAATCAGGAAGTCCGTCTGTAGAGCCACAGGAAAGGATCATCCCGACCATATACCTTGTTCCATAACAGGTGACAGTCTTGGCTAACAGCACAGTAGACAGAAGTGGTGATGTTTCTTTTAAGGTGTCCTGTATGTCTGGATGCAGCATATTTAAAGGCACCTCAGATATTTTAGCAACACACAGTGCCTGCTTTCCACCATCTGTTTGCAGGTGATATGCCATCATCATCTGGTGTCGTGTTGAAAGAGTCAACAAGATATTACGGAAATTGTTGGTGTGCCTCACAACCTGCTTGAAAAAGCTATGTTTAGCTTCGAAGCGCATTGTCCATACGCCAACCAGAGGCCCATATTCTTGGATCAATGTAGGGTAATGTTCCAAAAAATGGTGCTTGGGTGTCAGCTTCTCTTCAGGAAAAACTGCCAAAAATCTGTCACGATGTTAAGATATTTTGAAGTCCAGGTATGCAACTGTCTCAAGTGTATGAACAGGGGCAACCACCAATTCAGCTATGTCTTTTAAAGTCAGAAGCACCTGCCAAGCAGAATCACCTTCAGGTATCAGTGAACCAACAATGAGTGGCAACATCCGTATTAGGGCCCAATTTTCATGGGCATTTCCCCCTATAGATTTGCGACTTATATAACTTTGAGGGATTTCCTGAGGGCTATTGGTTTTGTCTGAGCCCTTAAAGGGGAAACATGTAATAAATGTGTTAAGTTGAGTTAAATTAAAGTACTTTTTCTTAGTGAAAACCTGAAAACACAACGCCAGTTCCCTTGGAACAATTCCTTCAAAGATATCATGAAGTACATCTGGTGGGTAGCCAGAGACAAAGTGGAAGTGAGTCAATTTATCAGTCAGTGGACATGACCGCTTTACACCAAAGAAATGTGTTAAACTGGGATGTTCTTTAACGGTTTGTATATGCAAACTATGGTCTTCCTTTGTACGAGGTGGAAATGCTCCACCTCGAACTTCATCTGTCTGGTACTTGGAAGAATGTCCAAGACAAAACCTACAGTTGTATGGCCCTGTGAAACTTTCAACTAGCCCACTGATCGAATGTGCACCCAGATTATCAGCTGCAACGCAGTGTACTGTCCCTTTGATACTTTTCCCAGCACTGGGAATGAAAACCCCTTGTTGTTCTAGAGTGCAAAGATCTTTCAATAGTCGTTTCAAAACTACTTTGTATTCAAACTGTTTTACATCAACAGCTTTACAAAGTAAAGCTAGGTGTATTGATGTTAATTCAGAGTGTAACTCAGATGGCAAATTTGCTAAAACCCAATAAATGGCTGTTAATTTATATTTTTTCCTTGACGTCCCTAGCGGGTTACACACCTCAAAATCATCTACATAAAGGATTATCGAGAGGTGTGCTTCCTCTCCAGCATAAAAATCATTTTTCTTGTAAAATTTGCCATCAAAAATTGACTTAATATATCCAGTGCTGTTTAAAGACCTGGATAAGATTCCCTCTGCAATGTCTTTATTTTTTATGATTTCCTGCAAAGTTTTAAGAATGGGCACATACTGAAAGGTCTTGTTCTTTTGAAAATCAAGAATATATTCAACAGGGTCAACACACTGGAAATGCTCCTTAAAATACCTTCTTCTCTTAAAAGCTGAACTAAGAGGACCACCTGCTCCTAGTGCTGTACTAATGGGATGGAAGTTGCACAATTGTACTGCTAAGTCAGTAATGATGGCCTGGTCTACAGTGCATTCATTTAATCTCAATGTTGAATCAAGTGTGTTTCTAAGAACGGCTACAGACGCTGAAGAAGAAATGAAGTGAAGATCGTCAACCAAAGCATCAATGCACCTCACAGATGCATTACAGATAGTTTGAAGCTTCAGCAGAAGCAAGCCAATTCTATTCAGAACTAGGTATGATGCACTTTCGGGATCACAATCTAAACCTGTTCCTTCATCAGCACTGGCCTCTGGTATATCAGAGAGGTCGGCTGTCTGATTATAGTGTCTCTCATACACAGCTTGCTTAAAATCACTCAAAGAATAGGGTTTATGTCTTCTGCTTTTGTGTTTCAGAAATGTATTGTAAATATTTGTCCTAAAATTGCACCCTTCAAATACACAAAAGACAGTTTCATGACCTTTCAGATGATTTCCAATATGCTGAAAAAAGTCCTTCTCAGAAGAACAACTTGCATCACAAACTAAACTAAAGTTAAAAGTATAGAGGATATTTGGCTCTAGACTTTCCTTAGCTGCATGGTACCTGGACAAATGTGTGCGAAGCGCACTTTGCGTTTTGAATGTGCACGGGCAACTACCATGGAGACATGGCTGAGATTGCCCACGACCAAATGTTGCGTGTTGTAGTCTGTAATGCTTTAGTAGGTTGCCTTTTGTAGCAGACAAAGACTTGCAGATCTTACACTGCCATCCCATCAGGTAAAAACCTAAAGTAATGAGAAAAAAGGTCCTATTAACTTGCATATAACTGTATAAATAATAACTTACTTAAATGAAAGTGCTAATAATTACATATTTACAGTGACACGTAAAAATTGAGGACCCTTGATTTTAAAGTTTGTGCTTTTTCAGTCTTGTACATTTAAATATATTTTGTCTGTCATCTAAAGAATGTTCACAATACAAACCAAATGTCAACATAACTAATCTGTGAAAACATTTTCCATATCTTATGCATGCTTTCATTTCAAATTCAGTTTGGAGCTTTAAGTTAAACTGTATCAAATTTGCTTAATTAGAAAGTAGTCAACAACATAGTTTTGCAAAACAGTGAACAAACCTTCATATAATATACAGTGCAGTATGTGAAATGTATAAGCATACATTGTATATTAAGTGCAATATATACCTGTGGTCTTGAACGGTTGATCGATTCCCTATGCACCTAGAAAGAAATGCATAGTTTTAAGTCATTTGGATGAATTAATATTTTAATCACAAACTCAGAAGAGATGATATATGAAAATCAACTAAATAGTTTACACTTGCTTTTGTTCAGTGAGGTCCATAATTATTTGGATGGTAATCATAACATTTGGTTATATGTTAACGTCTGCCTGTGATAGTCTGTCACACAGTCATCACCTATTCATATGCATAACATGATCATTTGTTACATATTTCCCAGCATATCATTTCACATGCGAAAAAATTAAATAAATAACTCAACAGGAGTTCCATACTTCACAATCACCCAAGGCAAAAGCAATAGAAATAGTGACCGGCAAGATATACATAAAGCTATACATTAAAAAAAAAAAGTTGTGTCACCTCAGGGTTCGCACAATGCTCTTATTTACTGACCTCTAATCAGCGTTCACCAACGGCGTTGTGTTGTCAACACGACCCACAAACACAACTTTGAAAACGCGACTGGCGAATATAAGGATAGAAGAATAAAAGGAGGGGGTTAGCTTCTTGCCATGTTGACCTAGGTATCGATGTAATACACCAGCCTTTATCAAGCAAACCAGAGCATGACTCTCGGTCAACGTAACGCAAGACAAAGCTTTAAAAAAGTGAAAATGCCAGAGTGTTTAACCAATTCCCACCACCGCTGCCCGCACCCACCGCTACCAACACCGCCGCACTCACCGCTACCCCCAACTCCCACCAGCAAACACTGACACAGACACCATAACTTAATAACTCGGAACAGTAGTAAAGCCGGTGAATGTACCGCTTTTGACTGTTACTCGAGTACAGAATAACCGATAACACGCTGTGTGTAATTATACTCAGAACAACGTTTGTTTGCCTCTCGCTCACGTTAGCTAAGTTAGCTTGTTAAGGGGGGGGGGGGGCTCCCGTGACTTTGAATACGACATGGTATATATTAAACTTGTCAGTAAACTTGTTAGGTAACTCACGATAACTCAAAACAATGTAAAAGTGTTGTTAATCAAGCCTCTTACCTTGAGAAAATGGCAGTGGACGACGGCTGTGGCAGACATCAAGGTGCAGACATCAACATCAATGTGGCGCGAACTGGGCGGAAGTGTACGGCGATTAAAACCAAAGAGTTCACGTTGAGTAAAATGTATTAATTTTTCGCAATTGTTGAATTTACTGATAAAATATAATTAAATGATACGCATTAATTTAAAGCTGATATTATTTAAACATAAATGAGTAAAATGCAATTGATATCTAATCAAATTTGATTAAATCCACATAATAATATACCAAACTGCACATAGTAATTTTTTTCATGTAAAGGTTGCTAATATTTATTTTGTAAATATTAATTAAGCCCAGTCACACTTTTTTGAGTGTAGATGTCCACAGCCATCTGTGTGAATGTCTGTGTGAAATGGTGAATGTGACAAGTTGTGTGAAAGCGCCTTGAGTAGTCAGAAGACTAGAAAGACGCTAAATAAGTACAAGTCCATTTACCATGTTTAGTGGTGCTCACTTTAAGCTCCCCTACTGAAAAAGCCAGGTCTGCTCTGATTGGTCAGCGTTTTTAAGTTTTACACAGCTGCACTCTCTGCGTCTCTGCAGCGTCATTACAGCCGGGGCATGAATGGAACGGAACTGTCTACTTATAGAACTTTTCAAAGATGTAAACATAAACATTCTAAATGTGTCCAAGTTTGATTCCTGTTGCAGTGAATGTGAATGACAACTGACAGGAAGTTCACAAGGACCAAGGCTGTTGCCTAGCAATGGACTGAATTTCAACTGAATTCCATCGCTACCTTGCTTCCTTGTGTTACCTTGAGTGCAAGAGTGGTACATGACACGCAGTTTCTGAGTTTACAGCTTCTTTCGAATGCATCCACCGTCCTCAGCCGACTGCTGCAGTCCATCAGAGCTGTCATTACATTTTTTAGTGAAGCAGACTCCAGACACAATTTTCTCTGGTTATTCAAAGGTATTTGGTTCTGTAATGTCAAGTGGAAAATTGAGGGTAGTTTTCAGTTTTGCTAAATAGATCGCTGATGTGCTGAACATTAATCTGTACAGCAGTATTTTAGTGTTGTACCTGCTTTAGGTGGAACTAATTTCACCTATTTTTATTCACACTAGTAGTGTCATAATTAGGTCCTTTGGTCTAAAATCAAATACCTGCAAAACTAATAACATCCCCCTCAGCTTAACTATGCTATGTGTTAGCAAATGCTAGCATTCTAACACTCAATTATGATGGTAATCTTTCTGTAGCAGGTGCTGTGGTGTGGTGTGGTGGTTAGCACTGTCACCTCACAGCAAGAGGTTCCCTGATTCGAATCTGGGCTGTGTGGAGTTTGCATGTTCTCCCCGTGTCTGCGTGGGTTCTCCCCAGGTTCTGTGGCTTCCTCCCACAGTCCAAAGACAGGTGTTAGGTTCATTGGTGACTAAATTGCTCATAGGTGTAAATGTGAGTGTGAATGTTTGTCTGTCTCTGTTTGTCTCTATGTGTCCTGTGATAGACTGGCGTCCTGTCCAGGGTGTACCCCGCCTCACGCCCGATGTCAGCTGGGATCGCCTCTATGCCCCACGACCCCGTCAGGGACAAGCGGTTGAAAATGGACGCATGGCTCTTTCTGTCGCAAAGTTTCAGGAGTGCAGGTTGATTTTCAAAGAAATTAAGTGAAACCACTCTTAAAACTGCCTTTTACAGGATGTAAAGTACATGCTAAACATGCACAATCCTATGAACATGAACATTTTCATGAAGAAGCACCTTGTTTTGTCTGTTATGGTAAACCTGAAACAAATGTTGTTAAAAGTTAACCCACATACTGACAAAAAAGGGAAAACTTTACTATTTCATAATGTTTGCTCAAACTGGCTGCCAGTCAAAACAAACAGCACACTGAACAAATGTGATTAAAATACAAAGCCATTTTTAGTCTGTCTGCACAACAGGAACCTGAACTGCCTGCATAGTTATCAGTAAGTCTCTTTATGCGTTTCTGATCAGTTCCATGTCAGCCTGAGACTGCACACATAGTGCTTCTACTTCTATAGTTATTCTCTTTGGGAGAATGAGTTGTATTAGGGAAAATAATCCAACCTTCTCCTTTGATATCCCTTTAATGGAACATCTGCAGAATATAAATATATAATAGAATAGAATGTATGTTTCCCGAGAGATGATCTGGTTGTGTCAAAACTATATTGATTTTGTATTTGTAGATTGTTTTTTCTATAGACTTTAAAACATGTTTGTATTTGTATGAGAAAAGAAGACAGTTTTTCAAAGGACGACATTTTTGAAAGGGATGACATTTTGTGAAATGCGAGTAGTGTTTTAATGATGAGGACATATTTCTGGAAAGTGAATATTTTTTAAGCACATTTTGGAAAAGGTTGTGTGGTTCTCACTTCTTCACTTATGCTGCGATCACACCGCATGCGATAGACGCGATGAAATTGCAAAAAACGCAAGGTATGCTGCCTGCAGCTAAACTTTGCTATTGTGCTAAATGGGAAGTAATGCTAGTGCCAACCAGGGATCTGAATGCTTTTAAATGAACAGAAATTAGCTCTCAGTTGAAGTCTGTGGCTCTCAAGAGAGCCGTTGTGTTACAGTGAGATCAGGCCGTAAGTGATTTAACCTCCGTAGCTCTAGAGGGTGCCGACCTGCTTCTCATCTCTCCTGTAGATCAGACCAGGGTACACTTCACTCTGCATTGGCAGCTTTCTTCTTCTTCTTTTAGATTTCCGGCACACTAGATGCCTAAAGCCACGTTGCTGCCACCCACCGGTCATGGTTATATTCATTATATATTATACTGTTTTTATAGGAGCAGTCTGGTTTTCTTCATGTAGTCAGAAACTGCAACAATGGTGGCTGTGGTGATCTCCCGGATGTTGTGACGTTTACCGCAATCTCAACGACACAGATGCAAGCAAAGCGAGGAACGGGTCAAATCACGTGTGTAGGTTGACTTTATATGTTATCGTGCTGCTTCTATCGCGTCTATCACATGTGGTGTGATTGCAGCATTAGATGACTGAGAGTTTAGACTTTGCATGTAGACTATAAGTTTGCACCTGAAAGTACAGACGTGCGTGTGTGTGCAAATGCTGAGTGAATCAGTTATATCAGTGTTTACTGCATCAAACTTGTCTTTATCAAACCAACCTCAGATTGGGGAGCAAATTCATTATTTGGGAGTTGAACAGCTTGTTATCCTGAGCGTCTATGAGCCCAGCACTTTACGCAAAGTTAGAAAAGAAGCGGAGCTGCCTGTCACTGCTGGTTCCATTCTGAGACGTTTTATCATACAGAGCTGTAATCACACTCATAATGGAGTTCCTGAACTCCATTTACGGCACTAACTTTCTCTATTGTCTTGCTGCGCTGTTCTCAGACTCCTCTTCATCAAAACGCCCATACTCACTCTCCTCTCTCTCTGTCTCATCTCAAACCTGAAACACTGACAGAGAGTGCAATTAATCAGCCGGCCGAGCAAAGGCAGTAAGATCAATTAAGCTGCACACAGAGTGGGGAGACGAGAATGGATCCATCTAAGAGAGAAAGAGAGGGGGCCTGTGGATACGTTGAAAGTAGTGTAAACAATGATGGAGCGAGGATGCAGGTTCTAGATATGGCTGTGATTTGATGTTTCTTTCAACAAGGAAAATACTTTTCCTGTTGCGTTGCTGTTCATTTATAATATTCCTTTCTATTTGATCATTTAATGTTATTAAGTAATTTGTCAGCCAGTTCGGTCATTGTCAGCCAATTGAATGAGCTTTATCAGTTGCTTATCACAACCATGATGCGATATGACCCTATACTCCACCAGAATGTTAAAATTAACTTTGATGAAGTAAAACCACACTGAGGGTCAAAGTCCTGAGACTTTAACACAGACAACATCCACGAAACACGAAAACAAGTTCACAACTATTTTAATGTACACGGTGCCTAGTATATGCATTGCTAAACCTCTGTCATGTCACTATCATGGCGACCTGTCAGTCACAATGTAACCATGCCACGAAACATTCCCTGTTTTATTATCTGTTTGACTCTTAATGGGACCATAATAAGTGAACATCATGCAGTGTTGAAGAAGACTTGAAACTATTGATTGAGACCATAAACTCATTAGGAAAATGTTTACTAAGGTAATACATCAAGTGAGATGTAGGCTCATTTGTTTTTCATTGACTTCTATACAATTGGACATCTTTTTGGAGCCAGTGGAATTGCCCCCTACTGGACATTATAAAGGATGCAGGTTTAAGGTACATCCACATTGGCTTCACTTTTCAGACCCAGAAGCTATGTCCCATGGGGTTGGTTTGGCAGCCATCATGAATTTGTGCGAAAAATGTTTATTTCCTTAACTCCTGAATCAGACAACACACAAAGACATTACCCACTTTTTCATATAATTTTGACACAGGAAATCAAATGGAAAGGTCAATGACATGAAACAACCACCCTTCATGATTGAAAACATGCAAATAACACACTTGAGGCTCATAATAGCCAAATGAAAATATCATTTAAATTCCATTTCTTATTAAATGGGATGGCAATCACTTTAACTGATGGCAATCTGACAATAATTGAAAGCAAAAGTCATCAAAACCCCCTGTTTCACTGATCATCATCACCAGTCACCAACTCATTAAAAGTGATCCTACTGGGTTAACAATTAAAGTACAACCAAAACAAACTAGAAAGATTTAATTTCTAATATAACACATACAAAAAAATCAAGGTACTTACAAATTGGCCTTCGAACAGGAGTCCACCTGGTTGACAGAACTACTTATTGTTTACTGGTAACTGCTCCCGAAACATTTGAAATATCATCGTCACCAATCTGCAAGCAAGAAGTTTATATTATCTCCATTACTGCGCTAAAATATTAAGGGAACACCTAATAGCCATAGTATAACACCAAGTCAATTAAACTTCACGGATATCAATCTTTCATTTAGGAAGCACAAATGATTTGAATCAAATCCACTTGCTTTGGTGTGACAACAGATGCAATGGAGAGACAATAGAAGACAACCTCCAAAGGGAATTGTTTTGATGTGGTGGCCACAGACACTTGCTCTCCCCTCATCCTTCCTGACCGATTCTTCTGTAGCCCAATCACGTTGAACAGGTAGTCCAGCTCCTCCAGGATGGCACATTCATATGTTACGTTGGCAAGAAGGTTTTGCTGCAGCACAGTCTCAAGAGCATGGAGGAGATACCAGGGGCCTCATGTACTAAGACTTGGGTGGCTTTCTTACTAAAACATGGCGTACGTTAGAATCCAGAAACTGGCATACGCACAAAAAAAATCAGATGTATCAAAGTGTGCGTACGCATGGATCCAAGCACTTTTCCTTTGTACATCCCAATCAACGTGGTATTTAGCGCACATGTAGAAGTGCTAAACTCCTCCCTGCCCAAGCCCTCATTTAAATATGCAAATCAATTTAAATAGGGCCTGCACCAGGGATTCCCTCTCTGCACCATCAGATTTAAACGATGAGTAAAGGTAAGAAGCGCAACCTCAACAAGTCTGAGCTCGAAGAGCTGTGTTATTTGGTAGCCTCTCTTCAGGGATAAACAAAGAAAAATACATTTGAGTGGGAGTGTGTGTGTGGGGCAGTGAACGCTGTGGGGTCGGAGCAGCGCACACCCACTGAAATTTAAAAAAATGGTCCGACGTGAAGGTCGAGGTGAAGCGGAGGATTTCTGCCCACCGCCGAAGTATCACCGCAACGAGCGGGGGGACCGGAGGGGAGGAACTGACCCCCTTTACTCAGAGAGTGGCGGCTATTGTGGGGGGACACAGCGCTAAGCGGAGTTGTGGTGGCCCATGACGGCGACACAGATCATGCTCAAGGTAAATGTGTTAAACTCAGAAATGTCATTATACTGGTCGTACAATAGGCTGCTCACATTACACAAGCTCGTGCGTTAAGTTGCCAGGATATAAACACATTGACTCATGTTTAATTACTTCATTTTTAAAATGATATTTCTCAATAGACGATGAGACAGGAGAGGGCTCCTCCCTCTGCACCGTGCGCCCTTGCGTCTCCACTGGCTCCTCTGGCACCACGCGCCCTGGCGACTCCACGCCAGCTGCTGACGTCCGCCCGACTGGCCGTGTCCTTCCACAAGCTGTGCTGGAATCACAGGAGGAAATAGTGAGAGCAATCCGTGGCGTCAGTGATCATCTAGATCAATGGTCAATGAACTGGGAGATATTTGTCACACAATAAATGCACTTACAAAGTAAATTGTGTCCTTGCCTCTTTACATCGCTGAAATCAGATGCTGCCGGGTTGAGGTTGACGGGTCCGGCACCCGGTTTCTCTGGTGGGGGGATGTGCTCTGGCAGTGGTATGCCATGGCGGTGTGCCAAGTTGTGCAGGACACCACAGGCCAGCACGATGCGGCACACCTTCTCAGGTGTGTACAGCAGCACCCCGCCCGACCTGTCTAGACAGCGCCAGCGCCCCTTCAATTTCTAAAGATATATATATATATATATATATATATATATATATATATATATATATATATATATATATATATATAATCACACTACTGTTCGTGGGAAAACAAACAAAACAAAACAACTTCGTTACAAGGATTGACAAGACTGATCACACTTATATTAATGACTGCAGAGGTGCGCCGTGGCTACTGAAGTGTGACATTTCCAACTTTACGCACGCGTTTATTGAAACAAATACTGAACACAAGGAGACAAGATAGCTCTGCTATTCTTTTTTCACCAGGGAAAAAAACAAATACACATATTTGAATGCGCGTGTCCAAACGGGCATTGTGCTGGTTTAAATTCGGGGCGCATTAAACGGATACATTATTTACTCACCGAGAAGCACCCATCGCGCACCGCGCCAGCCTCCAACCTGTTACCAACCATGCTATTGTTTAGATTGAACGAGTCATGCGTTGCCAGAAACCCCAGAGTGGTCAGCACCTGTGTGGGAACGGACAACCCCTGGCTCCTGGCTGTGTGTCGTTCTAGGGCTGGCCGCAGCTCCGCGCACAGCTCCAGTAACACTGGCCTCGGCAACATGAAACGACTCATGAGCCAGTTGTCGTCATTTGCCAACAGATCTTCCCGCTCTCTAAACACCCTCTCACGTCTGATATAACCATTTGCGATGTCCTCTAACAAGGCCAAGGCTGCCATTGTTAATGCCATTTTTCATCACTTTGCGCATGCTTTTATATCCATCCTTATGATTGCAAACACGTGTGTTAATTGTCCATTAATGTGTCTCTGATGCGCACATTACACTGAGGATGAATTGTTTTCACATGATTAAAAGTTTTCCAGCATCCTCTAAGTGTCGCCAACGAAACAATAGCTGAAGAAACGTGCTTACAACAGCCATGAAGTTTGCGTGGCGCACCGTACATTTCCACGGTCATTTCACTTTTGATACATCTGAACGTTGGCGTGGAAAATGGCGTACGCCACGTTTTTGTGCGTACGCAACATTGATACATGAGGCCCCTGGACAGGGCATCAACCGCAGGGCCGCTATCTGCTATCAGGAGCCGCAGCCCTACAAAAAAAGGCCTAAAGCAGGCTGCTGCCGTAAATGTTTCTGACCAAACTGTCAGAAAAAACCTCCATGAGGGCCCATGTTCACAGCCTAGTACCCTGCAGCTCGACTGGCATTCAGAGAGAACACCAGAATTGGCAGGCCAGCCATTGGCGTCCTTTTCTCTTCACAGATGAGAGTAGGTTCACACTGAGCACATGTGACAGGCATGGAATAGTCTGGAGACGCTGTGGTGAAAGTTATACTGACTGTACCATCATCCAGCATGACCTGTTTGTTGGTGGGTCAGTGATGGTCTGGGGAGGCATATCACTGGAGGGTCACACAGACCTCCATGTCATAGCCAACAGTACCCTGACTGCTGTTAGGTACCAATACGAAATCCTCAGAGCGAATGTCAGATTTTACTCTAGTGCAGCGAGCCCTCGGTTCCTCCTGGTGCAGGATGATCCCCGACCTCATGTAGCCTGGATGATGAAGGCATTGGTGGCCCTCACATTCCCCTGACGTAAATCCAATTTAGCACATATGGGACATTTCCCCCTTGGGATTATTAAAGTATTTCTTATTCTGATTCTGACTCTGACTATGTATTAGTGCATCCATGCCAAATACCACCACGGACTGTCTAGGTGCACACTCCTAGAAAAAGCCCAATGTTATTGGAGGTGCATACAGGCACACAAGGGGCCATGCACACTATTGAGTCATATTATGAGTTGCTGTGATAAAATTCATGCAAGCTGGATCAGCCTGTGATTTGAATTTTTCACTTTGATTTGACAGTGTGATTTTTGAATCAAACCCTCAGTGGGGTGATCATTTGGTTTTCCATTTACCGTATTTAAATTATTTTGTACTCAGCATATTATACAATTTATATCAGTAAAGATTTTCTACTTGAATAATCGGTTCATCAAGATCCGGGACCATATTCATAAAACATCTTTGGGCCAAGAGTGATTCAGGAGTACCTTTTGTTATGAATCGGCACTCAGAGGCTTTGGGGATAGGTTTGAAGAAATGACTCTTAACTAAGAACATGTTTTATGAATACGGCCCCTGATGTGTGATTTAAGCGCTCCCTTAATTTCCCTGGAAAAGTGATCAGACTTACAGGTCATAACCCCCTCTCAAAGGAGCTACTTCCACTTGTGTATTACACACCCAAGTGCATCTGATTACTCCTTTGTCTTGTTTCAATTCTATAAAAGGTGATGCCAAAGAGAAATTGTTTATTTTACTTGATATCTATGACAGAAGACTAGCTCAGCCAGTAGATTTACCTTATTGTATGAAGGCTGTTTGTGATCTGCTGCCAGAAACCCTAGATGGTGTCCATTTTGAGACTAGACGGTACCATAGGGACTGCCACCTGAACTTTAATGATGGATCAATTAAAAATCTCACAAAGTACTAGTTCAGACCAGCCCTCTTCAGTGCTTAATACCTACACACAAGTATTCTCATCTGAAGTTGAAAGCTGCACAGGCAGCAGCATGCTTGCACTTTCCTAGTAAGTAATGCATTTTCTGTGACAAGTCTGACCTAAAAGTGCACGGGAAAACCAAGAGGACCATCAAGTTTCCAAAATAGAGGAACAAAGTGCCAGGATGGAAGAGTATCGAGCCCATGGCTGAAGCTCTTGGAAAAAGCAGTGTGCTTCACAAAGTCATGGGTAAAGATCCCTTTGCAAAAGAGGCTCGATACCACAAAATCTGTCATAACAACTTCAACCTCAAGAAGACTGCAGCACACAAGAAGCCAACAGTATGGTGAGAATATTGGTGCACTACAAATAAAAGGCCGGCTGGTTTGACTACGGAGAAGTGAATGACGCCTCAATTGACTGCAGTGGGCGTTCGTACTGTTGCCAAAGTACTTGACTTCCAATTTGTAAACCTTGAATATTGAATGAGTCATGTCCAGCTTCTCCTTTCCTGGAGGTTTTCAATTCCAAAGTGCGCCCAAACACCTTCACTGATGGGCGGGCTGGCAGTGACTGACAGGAATCGCACATTTAACATGAATCGATTTTTTAATCAACACCTTTGATCTGGGCTTGTGCATGTGCCACTTATCTGGAAGTTCCTGGAGAAGTACAAGCTCTACATCACATGTGTCAAACTGATCCAGTAAAGAGCCACTGTGGCTGCAGGTTTTCATTGCAACCAAGCAAGAACACACCTGACTCGACTTACTCAATCACCAGAACTGCCTTCACACAGTTGATTTGTTGGACCAGGTGTGTTTTTGCTTAGTTAGAATGAAAACCTGCCGCCACAGCAGCCCTTTACTGGATCAGTTTGACACCCCTAGTCCTCCCAGAGTAGCCCCACACCGCTATGATATATGGGCTGTGGTTCAGGCTATGCTGAGATCCTTCTTGAGGCTGCTACTGTTCTCTGTGAAGACCAACAACCTGCCGCTCTTCCATAAATGCAGTGGGGAACTGACAGACTTGATCTTTGCATTTAATGGTCAAAGGTTATAACATAAGTCACATTCAACACTCAATAGCATTATTCACACTTCATCAGGTACCGATTTGGGTTTGAGGTCTTCCTCACCAACCTGGAACTGACTCATCCTGGTACCACAGACCTTAGTGTTGCGGGCTAGAAGATATCTTAATGAAAAATGTCAAACCAGACCATATTTGCCAACTTCTGGATTTGTGCCTGAATACCACATATTTCCAGTTTAATGGCATTTTTTACAGACAGAAACACGGCTGTGCCATGGGTTCACCAGTATCCCCTATTGTGGCAAATCTGTACATGGAGGAGGTAGAGGGCAAGGCTTTGAACTCCTTTAAAGGAGTAACCCCAAGCCACTGGTTCAGATATGTGGACGACACATGGGTTAAGATCAAATCCAAAGAGGTGCAAACTTTTACTGAACATATCAACTCAGTGGACAGTAACATCAAGTTCACCAGAGAGGAAGTTAAAGACAACAGCTTGCACTTCTTGGACTGTGACGTCCATATGGAGAATGACAGGAGCCTCCACATAGGGGTATACAGAAAACCCACTCACACGGATCAATATCTACTTTTTGACTCTCACCACCCTTTGGAACACAAGCTTGGCGTTATCAGAACACTGCAGCATAGAGCTGATAACGTACCCACTAGCTCACAGGCTCAAGGGGAAGAACGCAAGCACCTGAGAGGCGCCCTCACAACTTGTGGCTACCCCAGCTGGACCTTTGTTAAAACGGCAGCTGCCTCCAGAAAGAAAACCAAAGTGGTTGAGAAAGAAAAAGATAACAGGAGAAACAACATAGTCATCCCATATGTGGCTGGGGTATCAGAGAAACTCAGGAGGATTTTCAACAAACACTGCATCCCTGTGTATTTCAAACCCGGTAACACACTCAGACAGAGACTAGTACATCCGAAGGACAGAACACCACACCACCACAAAAGCAACCTGGTTTATGCTGTCCAATGCAACGAGGAATGCAAAGATCTTTACATTGGAGAAACAAAACAACCACTGCATAAACGCATGGCCCAACACAGGAGAGCTAACTCCTCAGGCCTGGACTCCGCTGTCCACTTACACCTCAAGGAGAAAGCCCACTCCTTTGATGACAGCAATGTCCAAATCTTGGACAGAGAGGACAGATGGTTTGAAAGAGGAGTAAAATAAGCCATCTATGTAAAAGTGGAGAAACCATCGCTAAACAGAGGAGGGGGTCTGAGACACCACTTATCTCCAATTTACAATGCTGCCCTTTCATCCCTTCCCAGGAGATGCAACAATCTAACCTCAAAGGACAACTGTTCACACATGGCCCGGGTGACCCCAACGACTGTCGTTCAGACTCAATAGAGCACTAACGAAGTCGAAACCAACTGCCCACCAACGACTGTCACTCTAACGACGGGCGTGGGCACTTGGAGCACAAAGGGTGTCAGTGACATCATCGGCCTTGTGAGAGGTTAAATACCTGGATCTCCACACCAGTTAGTTGGACCAGTCCCAGCCTGGTCAGATGCGTACATGAACTGATGAAGCCTCTTGGATGAGAGGTGAAACGTCTTCCTAGACAAACAACCAGTCCAGTTGTTTTTGACTGAAATTGCTTTGCGGATAATGATGACCTGGACGAATGAGAACATTCACAGGCTTATATCTTAATGAAGTTTTCCAAGTCCTCAGGTGGGTGCTGCAGATTCACCCATTAAGAACATATTTTTTGGGTGTAGAAACATGCATGCCTCATGCATAATTTTAACTGTTGTACACAAAAGGTGAATCAAAAACAATGGGGAGGACAGGAGGAAAACCAACCCACAGCAGCTTGTTATTTTACATTTGTTGGCTACTTATCTCTATTGTCTTTTGTTCAATAAAAAAATGACACACATTTTATTGCAATATAGGTTGTTACATTTCTTAAAACAATCACTAAAGAATCTGGATTTGAATGAGAGTCTGTGCATGTATATATTCTGTCATTGGACCCCCAGGGCCATTTTCTACGTGGTCAAACAGCGACTCACATGTAAATTAGGGGTGTTTTTGAAGAGATAGACTTGCCTCATCCCGGGTAGTTGACCATAGAGGAAACTCACCTAATATGTGACAGAGCACACCCAGTAAGATATGGTGAGAATTTTATACATAACCTTCTAATTAAAAAAGGAAAAACAAAACCATGTGGAGTTATAACAACAAATCTCCCAAACTTTGCATATTGGGAGATTATCTTCATAGCTGCTGTGAGGCCTGTTGTTGCATCGTGTCTTCAAAGAGCAAGAGATAAGTAAAGTCGGGCTGCCTTCTTTGGATCTATAAGGTCAGAAGAACTAAAATATCAACGCGATTACCAATCTGTTGGTAAATCTGAAAAAAAGAAATTTGGACTGTTAAAAAGATGAAATGTCATTTTTGACTGATGTGTTGAAAAGTAGTTTATAACTTATGTTCTAATATCCTGACATTATTGTATGAATCTTACGTTTTACCGAACGTCATGTTTGACGGACGCAATGTCAATCTTGTATTCTGGTTGTTGAGTGGTTAGGGAGGACTTCCTCTCATGGAGCGTCATATTACATTACTTGGCCAACAAGAAATTAGCATGAAAAAAAAAATCAAATTAGCCTTAATAAAGATGTAGCTTCCGGGTCTGAAAAGGGAAGCCAATGCCGAAGTGCCTTAAAGCTGCATTCCTTCTAATGTCCAGCAGGGACTCCACTGGCTGCAAAAAGAAGCTTTTTTGTATAGACGTCAATGAGAAAATGATGCTACTTCTCACTTGATTTACCTCAGTAAACATTTTCCTAATGGGATTATGGTCTCAATCACATATTTCAAGTCTTCTTCAGTACAGATGTTCATTTAATAAATTAGGGTTGCATTAAGAGTAAAATAGACCATAGCAGGGTATGCTTAAGGGAGGGTCACCGTGTGATTGACAAGTCGCTGTGCTACATAGCGTAGATGTTTAGCGATACAAATACATTAATTCATTCAACCTTTATTTATACTCGTAAGCGATCATTGAGGAGTGGTCATAAATCCCATTCAATGATCCCACCTTCTAGAATTTGTGGCTCCGTGCATGTCTTTCACGTGAACAGTGTCAAGTCTGCACCCATTATAGGTTTCTGCAGCCAGCATTATTTCTCGACACCCACAGAGATTTTGCTCACCACTGCAGTTTTCTGGACTTTATTTCACATTATTCATTTGATTCATCATCCTGTGCGTCCACAAAAATGTGAGTAATAATCAAAGCAGTTATTATTTTGATAATGTGAACTAGTTTTCCAGTAGTTTCCATCGCTGTTATGGTGTGTTTCTTTTTCAAATGCATATCTACCGTTGTTGATGGTTACTGCTTCTCAATGCATGTTATATTTGACAATGTTAGTTATGTTGATAAATTATGGATCACTGTGCCATCTGAATGTTCTATGTGTTCTCTGTGTTTCCATTTCCATTAAGGATCCATCGTACATTTATTTAACTCGCCCTATGCTTGCACTGCAGCTGTAGCAATTTGTTTAAGCCTTGTACATTGTTGGCACTCCATTATAGTTGTGAGGACTGTTTTCTATTTACATCACCGTTGCTGTGTTTATTTGTGCATTTATCTTTGCATTTCATTGATACTGCATTGTATGTTTAGTGGCTTACTTTTTATGCTTATTATTATTGCATAGGTAATAGTGTCTGTGTATTTCCTCTGTTCTTCTCTTTTTTTGTAGTAACCACACCAATCTATCAAATCTCCCAATTCCACAATAAGTGAGAATAAATGAGTGGTAATTCATCGAGTGTGTGTGTGTGTGTGTGTCCATCATATTCCCTGTTCTCACCAAACAACCTGTGGAGAGTACAGATAATCACAGAATCGACACCTGAGCGTTCAGTCATTCAGTTCATTCATCCAATCGACACCTAAGGGTCCCGTTATTGAACCATCCCATTTCATAAGGGGAAACCCTCATTTACAATGATATTGAGTGACAAAGACAAAAAACAACACAGAAAAATAAGCAACAGCATCCTACGGACAGAGAGACACTGAAACTTTCCGAAATGGGAAAAAATTGGATAAATTAAGGGAACTGCATTAAGCTGGTTTAAGTCTTATTTATCAGATAGTTCTCAGTTTTTACATGTTAACGAAAAATCCTCCATGCACACTAAAGTTAGTTACAGAGTCCCACAGGGTTCTGTCCTTGGACCGATTCCTCATATATGCTTCCCTTAGGAAATATTATAAGGAACCACTCTATAAATTTTCATTGTTATGCTGATGACACACAATTATATTTGTCGATCAAACCAGAAGAAACTGATCAGTTAAACTTCAAATGTGCATTAAGGAAATAAAAAGCTGGATGATCTGCAATTTTTTGATGTTAAACTCAGATAAAACTGAAGTCATTGTACTTGGCCCCAAAGGCCTCCGAAACTCAATAGCTAAAGATATTGTTACTCTGGATGATGTTGTGTTGTCCTCCAGCACTACAGTAAGGAATCTGGGTGTTATTTTTGATCAGGATATGTCCTTCGATTCTCACATAAAACAAACAACAAGGACTGCATATTTTCACCTGCGTAATATTGCAAAAATTAGGAACATTATGTCTCAGAAAGATGCAGAGAAACTTGTCCATACATTTGTTCCTTCTAGGCTGGACTACTGCAACCCCTTATTATCAGGCTGCTCCAATAAGTCTGTTAAGAGTCTCCAGTTGGTCCAAAATGCTGCAGCTCGTGTACTAACTAAAACAAACCAAAGATAACATATTTCTCCTGTAATAGCTTCTTTGCACTGGCTACCTGTAAAATCTAGAATAGAATTTAAAATCCTTCTCCTTACCTACAAAGCTCTTATTGGTCAGGCTCCATTGTATCTTAAAGAGCTCATAGTACCGTATCGCCCGACTAGATCACTGCGCTCTGAGAATGCAGGGCTTCTTGTCGTTCCTAGAGTATCCAAAAATAGAATAGGAGGCAGAGCCTTGCAACACTGTGTCATCCGTGTACAGGTGGATATGACAATTTTCCAAAGATGAAACAATATTATTTATGTTAATAATGATAAGGATGGGCCTAAAATTGAGCCCTGTTGGACGCCTTTTGTTACTGATAAAAACTATTTATATAAACTTAACCTATTGTTGTTTCTCTTATAGGTAGTTCCTGAACCAATCATTCATATCAAGTCCAATATTATGTAGCCTTTGTAAGAGCAGGCAATGATCTACAATGCATGCACCAATGTTCAATGCTTTTGAAAGATCAACAAGTGCTGCATAGTGCTTTTTATTATCTAAATCTGATACAATGTCATTTACGACCAAAGTAACAGTAGTTGTAGTATTGTGCCCTGCTCTCGAACCGGATTGAAATGGGCTCAAAATGGGAGCGATAGACCGACATACTTTCTACTGATCATTTATAAGATATTCCAGGATCTTTGACAGACATAGCAGTTTGAATATTGGTCCATAGCTGTTGAGATTGTTTTTATCACCTCCCTTATGTAGGGGTACAACATGAGCCATTTTCCACATTCTGGTAACTACACCAGAGGAAATTGGATCAAGGGTAAATGTAACCCTGTGAGGAAAAGAGAATACATTGCTATCCAATGGAAATTGATCTTATTCCCCATTCTCAAAAATGTGTCTACAAAATGTTTATTGACCGCTAAACTAATATTAGTTACATTTATTCTACATTTATTTACTTTATGGTCAGAGAATAAACAGTCGTTGACCTTGATCTTAGTAGGAGTTGAGGAGAAGTTATCATTTTTATTAGAGTTTACATCCAAAATGTGCAGGGTTTGAGTATGAGCCAGACCTTAAATCTAGAAAGTACTCAGATTTGACTTTTTAATCTATTACTGAGTTTTCTAAAAAAAAAAAAAAGTCCAGTCGTAATTTCTTCCAGAGCCTCTAGTAATGGGACAAGCTTTGTTTCTCTCCATGAACAAGTCAGATAGCTCATTGGTAAACCAGGGGTTTGATCTATCACAAGCCAAACAGTTAAAAAAAGAAAGAAAAAAAACAAAACATTGACAACATACAAAACCAAAACAGAAGATAAACAAGCAAAACAGACAAGCAAACGAACACAAGAAGAAAAACAAAAACAAACACAAACACTGACCAGACATCTACCAAAATGCCAAAGTTTGAATATGTTCAGCACTGGGGCCCCAGCCTCAGTCAGACTCCACGGATGGTGTAACAGTGCGCGGATTGCTACGAAGCCCCTCAAGGTGTATCCCTGAGACCATTTCCCTGAGCCATCAGGAAAAGCTAGGAGGGTTAATCGCCTTCCATTCATTAAGTATCAACCTTTATGCCACCAAAATGCCAAATCTGATGGTCACCTGCATAGGGCGTGGGGGTGAAAAAGAGGCTTCGGAGCAACCAAACATTACAAAAAGTACATCTGGTTCCAGCTTCACATCATAAACACCACTGTACCATGAGAAAATCTGTTGCCAAAAAGGAACAATCTTTGGACAGAGCCAAAACATGTGCCCCAGGGTTCCTATTCCTTGGTTTCATCTGTCACAAATATTGGAAATATCAGGAAACATTTTACTCAGTTTTACCTTGGAATAATGTAATCTGTGCATGATTTTATATTGGATCAGCTGCAACCTGGCATTAGTTGAACCTAGGTGCATCTTTACCAGCCCTTCTCTCCACACCTCATCAGACAGCTCCGTAAAAAGATCTGCCTCCCATGCAGACTTTGGAATGCAGAAACTTTGGATAATATTGATACCAGTTTTGAAATAAGATGTTTAGAGCCTGGCTTTTGTTTCATTATAGCAAAAAACGTGTGCTCCATGCTAGGATTTATGTAGTTATTTTCATTTTCTTTAACAAAATGCCTTACTTGTAAATAGCAAAATAAGTGGGATTGAGGAAGGGAAAAGTTGTCCTTCAACTCAGAGAATGAAGTTAAATGATTATTTGTGTATGCCATGAGGTTTAAATTGAATATCTTTTTGTGTGTGAACCAATCACTTTTAAAAATTCGTTATCTTGGATAGATAATTGCTGGATGGTAGTGCACCTGTAACTTTCTAGTAACTGCCCCAAACCTCTGTAGAAGAAGAATGTGCACTTTATAGATATCCATGATTTATTCTATTTATAAACTATGAATGACACAAAAGATGTATTGTCTTGGGCTCTTACACCGCTCCCTCACCCATACAGATCACTGCTGTCTCACAAACCACTTAAAGATCATTTAGTGGTTGAACTGATCAGGGATCAGATAAAAGCCTTAGCATCTCGATGCGCCTTCAGTGTTGAAATCACTGGAGGAGCCACATTCTTCCTGCTGCTTTAATGAGACAGGGAGAACAACAGCTAATTTCAGCTGCCATTATCACAGGGGACAGACCAGAGCACTTATTGCCATGGTTATGTTTGGGAGCAATAAATAGAATTAATGTGTCTTTGAGATGGATGCATTTTCAACAAAAATGTGTCTCATGTGGTTTTAACTATCTTATATTCATATATTCAATCTATATTAAGTGATTCTTGGATTCATTTACACTTTTCTATATCTAATAACTCTTGGGCGAATTGGATCAGCCAAAGATGTATGAAGTGACTGTGTAAGTGTTAATTAGTTCTTTGTTTTCTCACAATGAAGCAATGCCAGCAGTTTCGCCCCGATTCCAGTCTTTATAAGGAGCTAGGTTAGGCATGTCCTGGAAATTTTCTGTACCGGACCACACAGATGAAACTGATGTGTGTTGGTCTGAAAGTTAAACTCACTAACAGCTGAACTAACTGGCCGTTAAATCAAAGTTTCTTACCACAGTATGCAAACAATAAAAAGTAACAGACAAAAATCATGATGAGGAGACTAAGAGAGTTAAACAAATCCATTGTTTTCCTAAATCAAGGCGATATGGGCAATCATCCAGGCTGGTCTATGATTGGTGGGTGAGCCAACAGTCCTGCTAGATCACAGATAGTGAAGTAAACACTGATACGTTCTAAAACAAACACCGGCTCCACCTAAAAACTGTTTGGCCGTTTGCTCTTACCTTTATTTGTGGAACGTAATTTTGTATGTGTGAGAGACTCCCTGCTGAAAGTCAGAGTCATTCTTTAAACTGACTGATCATCGTGTTAGATGGTGCTTTGGCTTCAGCTGCTGGACTCACAGACTACCTGAAATACACACAGTCTGAGGACTAAGCTGTTAGAACACTATTAAAGAACCCCTCCAATGAAAATCAAGTGTTTAACCTTGTTAACATGTCTGTATGTTTTTTTTAATATGCTACAAGATGTGTCATGAGTAAAATCAGCAGTCCCCCTATGGCTGAGCATTTCCACCTTGCAGCTGCAGTTGACCTGACATATATATATATTTTAGTTAAAGTAGACAAACATGATTATGTTAGCAGCAAGATTTTGGTATTACTTAAAATTTGTATTTCTATGATATTCAATGAAAATTTAATGATGGTCAGCTATGACACGCAATTTCTAAAAATAAAGAACATTTATTTTATTTTGCATTAAAATGCAAAGACACCTAGTCCTATTAATTGGTTGCTTGAACGTGTTTTTTCTTTCCTGTAACTCAAAATGTTTGAGAATCACTCTGTGCTCTCTGGTCAACATTGGTGCTAAAATAATCCTTTTACAAGCTTAAATCTAATGTTTTAGCCAGCTACAGGTAGGCTGGCATCACCAGACTAATCGCAAATGCATTTGAGTCTGGGCCAACTCAGTTCATTTTCATTTTACAAGGGGTGCTATCAACGGTGCAGAGCAAAATGATTCTGGATGCAATTAGATAGACCTACAACTATTCAGAGCCATGAAACGTTATACCTACAACAAATTACAATAACATATCACCAGTGCTTTCACAGTGGGAAAACAATGGCAACCGGGACACAAACTTTTTCAAATTATAGATAAACTGCACTCCAAAATGTGTTTCTGAGAAATAAGCGATGCAGTAACAGAATATCGAGTCATATGAGATCGCTTGACAATTTGATCTGAGCTCTGTAAGCCTGAAAAACTGTGCTTAAGCCCCCCATATGAGATAAACGGTTGTGATTGGTCCTTTCAAGGCCAGCAAGCATCCCTGTTAACTGTTTTGAAAAAGGGTGTGAAAATGTGTGAACCCGGTGAGAATGTGTGAAAACATTTGCAAGAAAAGATTTCTGCTGTGCTTAGAAAGTGATGATGAAGATCAAGATGATCCCAGTGTCATGAAGCGTGTCTTAGCAATCGAGTAAAAACTGTAAATGTGTCACACCAGATTGAGCCTGTGTGACATCGTTCTGCACACCGCTGAATTTACAAAAAAAGTAAAAAGAAATAAGATGCATGCACAATGAATTTGTTAGAACTCAAGGACACACACAATAAGTGTTGGTATGAAACACTGAGTGTAGAGAGAAATTTGTTTACAAAAACTCCATATAGGCGCTTTAACCTAAAAAACAAGTCTAACAAAGTAGAGACAGTGAGGCAAGGCATCTGACAGAAACCAAGAGGAATCCATCCATGACCTGGTAAAACCAATTACATACTGTCTGACTCATTTCACAAGGAAATTATCTGTTCATGTTCGCAACAGTACTGACACTACGAATAAGACTCAGAGACACATTACTGAAAATCCAAACCCAGAGACATTTTGGTTATACTCCAGTATGTCGTCTCAGACTTCATAAAGATACAAAAGTTTAAATAATGACTCCAGTATTGCACAGAGACACACACTGACTACCTTCTCTGTATCACTGAGTGGTTAGAGTAGAAAGGATGGAGGACAGAGAGCAAGGCGATACAGAAATGATGTCTGGTATGATGAGTTTTGTTCCACAGGGCTGAGTTGAAAAAAGTGAAGTGCAATTCAACTCCCTCAGCTCATCTGTGTGTGTGTGTGTGTGTGTGTGTGTGTGTGTGTGTGTGTGTGTGTGTGGCAGCGTGGAGTCTACACCAGCTCTTCATTAAAAAGAAAACATTGCTGAGTCACCTCTGCTAGTAATACTGCTATTAAACTAAAACCACTGTTAAACATAAGAATGACTGAGTCACATTATAACAGAGCAATGTATTCTCATAAACAGGTTTGTGCGGTATCGTATGATAAGTTCTGATAAAAATCATGTATGAAAGTCGGCCGTGAGACGGTGACGGACTGGAAGTAGACCGTGAAGTGGACTGTGGGATGCGATGGACCGGACGTGGACTGCGACCGTGCTTTAGTAATTGCTGTTGACTAAGGGTTAGATACGAAAACGACATGGTTAGGATTAGAAAAAAAGGTTGTTTGGTTCAGTACATCGGTCAATGGGCAATGGGAAACAACCCCCGCTTGTTTGTTTAAGATGATTACATTTAAATTCAAATCAATTTTATTTATAGTGCCAAATCATAACAAAAGTCACCTCAGGACACTTTACAGAGTAGGTAAAGACCACACTCTATGACTTATTTATGATTTACATGGACCCAACAATTCCCCCGTAGAGTACGGTGGCAACGAAAACCTTCCCTATTACAGGAAGGAACGTCAGAAAGACCCAGCTCTGTGGAGGACGGACATCTGTCTGCACCGGTTGGAGAGGAAGAAAAGGAGAGAGAAAGAGAGAAAAGACGGACAGATGGACAGAGAGAGACAAAGACAGACAGAAAGACAGAGACACCCAGAGATCGAAGCAACCACAAAAGTAACAGTAACTATAATAATATCTATAGTAATGTGAATATGACTTATATGTTATGGCAGTTAATACAGAAAGATAGTATAAACAAGCACGGCTAAGGTTATAGAATATGAAAATGATTTTAATTATGGTTGTAAATATGATCAATGATGAGTAGTGGTAATAACAGCTGTGATACAGAGAGACATATAACTGATGATGTTTTTATGGCTACAAATGTTATAATTTATAAAACTAATGATAGTATATATGAGTAACAGTGATAATAGCAGCAGGAAGGGTCATGCAGGACCACAGCAGCAGGCACCACCACCATCAAAGGTTAGTACAAAGGTTGTGATTTGGTTCATTGCGTCTGGCATGGGCAATGGGAAAAAAGCCCCGCTCGCCCCTGGTGACAGTCCTGTGTTTTAAGACCCATCCACCACCCAAACCTGCCTTCTTAAGTGGAGATTCACTGTCTTATACTACGGCTCCTGCTTTTACTATGTGAAAAAAACCAACATGAAATAAATACGTAGAATACACACAAAGTACAATGCATTACTTTCTTCAGTTACAAAAACGTTGAATACACGAAATAAACACATGGAAAACACACAAATTACGGCACATTACATTCTGTTGTTATGTGTCAAAAATGCATGAAACCGCCTAACCGAGCAGTCTGAAAAACAAGTCTGAACGTCAGTCACATTGACGTCGATTTTCAAATGACACATTGAGTTGAAGCATCCAGAAGGAGGTTTTGCTGAAAAAGAGGAGCTCAGAGCAATTCATTTAGAAAAAAAAAAAAAATGAATGGGAACGAGTTCAATGTTTGGGACTCTGAACTTCTAATTCAAGTTCAAAGTTTTGAATACGAACTAGTTAATTTGAATCTGTGTGAACTGAACTGTGAGCCACTGTGATGGATGACTACTACCACTACATGTATAACTTGCTACTGCTAATAGTGCAGCTACTGTAAGTATTAATACTTGGTCCATCTGTCAGTCCAACACTTTGGTTCAGAGTGAGATATTTATAATAATACGGGTCATATGTCCACAAACTTTCCTCAGTTGACTCCCGCTCTCTAGACATTGAACCTGTAGTTTTTAATGATCGTATCTCTAGTGCCACCCTCTTAACAAACTTCACTTTTTGAGCTCCTTTAGCTAATGATTAACTAAATATAAGTATTCTGTTTGTCCTCACATATTGGGGAGGTTGTCGAGGTGTGGGCGTTTACCGACTGTGGTTGACTGATAACCAGGAGCCAGTGTTGCTAGGAGACACCGCCAACTTCTTTTGTGTGTTACTGACTGGAAACAGTGTAATCTAGCTTATAGCTCATTAATGTTGATACCGATAATTTTCACCCTATTTCAAGTCAATATTAGAGGTTGACATTTTCTCAAGAGTCCCACAGGATGGGAGTCAATTTTACTATTCATCACGTGACTGGGACGGGACAGGAAATCGGGAATGATAATAATGTTACGCGTCATTCTGTGTTCTGTAATTGTTTTGCTTGTGTGTGTGTGTGTGTGTGTGTGTGTGTGTGTGTGTGTGTATGTGCTCTATGTGTGTGCTTTATGTGTTGTAGATGGCGCTCACTGACTGATTGAGTGCACCTATGTGAAGAGTAGACTGTATATAAAGATGGACGATGCGGCTCCACTTCCTCACACTGTACAAAAGTGAAGCAAAAATATTCCGGATACGGGCGCCGCCATGTTGTTATCATGCAACCAGAGTCTGTGCAGTGATGTTTTGGGTGTAGTCACGCCATCGAAGTGACGTCCATACATCCGCCTGCTAATCGCGAATCGATCGCGGCTGTCAATCATGGTGTTTCACCCTGTTTTTATAGCACCAAATAACCAGTTAAACTTGTACTCCATAAGATTTGAGATAGGTTGTTTCTAGCGTCCTCTGTGGCAATAAGATGTAACTGCAGGTGAGTCTGTTCTTTCAGAGCCTCCATCTTGTCACGTTCATGGTCACTATGTGTGTTGACTTTTGATTTTTCTTCTTTTTTTTTTGCTTTTTTGTAAACTTTATTGAAACACATTCAATTCAATTCAATTCAATTTCAATTCAATTTTATTTATAGTGTCGAATCATAACAAAAGTTATCTCAGGACACTTTACAGAGTAGGTAAAGACCACACTCAATGACTTATTTATGATTTACATAGACCCAACAATTCCTCTGTAGAGTACAGTGGCAACGAAAACCTTCCCTATAACAGGCAGGAACGTCAGACAGACCCAGCTCTGTGGAGGACGGCCATCTGTCTTGACCGGTTGGGGAGGAAGAAAAGGAGAGAGAAAGAGAGAAAAGACACACAGATGGACAGAGAGAGACAGACAGACACACTTCCAGAGATGCAAGCAAAGCCTAACAGTAACTATAATATTTAAAGTAATGTGAATATAACGTATATGTTAAGGCAGTTAATACAACAGAATAGTAGAAACAAGCACAGCTAAGGTGACAGAATATGAAAATGATAATAATTATGGTGGCAAACATGATCAATGATGAGTAGTGGCAATAGCAGCTACGATACAGCTACAAATTTTATAGTTTATTAAACTAGTGATAGTATATATGAGTAACAGTGACAATAGCAGCAGGAAGCGTCATGTAGGACCACAGCAGCAAGCACCACCACGATCAGCAGAGACCTGCGAGACGACAAAGCACAAACAGCTCCGGGGAAGAAGCTGAATCAGTAACATGCATTGATGAGACATGAATGGTACAGACAGAGAGGAGAGAAGCTCAGAGTATCAGGAAAAGTATTATCCCCCGGCAGACTAGGCCTATAGCAGCATAATTAAGCAGAATAAAGTCTCATCGTAAGCCCTAGCTGTAAGCTTTATCAAAAAGGAAAGTTTTAAGTTTACTTTTAAATAAGGGGACAGTGTCTGCCTCCCGAATAACATTTGGGAGTTTGTTCAACAGGAGAGGAGCTTGGTAGCTGAAGGCTCTGCCTCCCATTCTACTTTTGGAGACTCTAGGAACGACGAGTAGCCCTGCATTCTCAGAGCGCAGAGATCTAGTTGGGTGATACGGTACTATGAGCTCATTAAGATACGACGGAGCCTGACCAATAAGAGCTTTGTACGTAAGGAGAAGGATTTTAAATTCTATTCTAGATTTTACAGGTAGCCAGTGCAGAGAAGCTAATACAGGAGAAATATGTTCTCTTCGATTTGTTTTAGTTAGTACACGAGCTGCAGCATTTTGGACCAACTGGAGACTCTTAACAGACTTATTGGAGCAGCCTGATAATAAGGAATTGCAATAGTCCAGCCTAGAAGTAACAAATGCATGAACAAGTTTCTCTGCATCTTTCTGAGACACAATGTTCCTAATTTTTGCAATATTACGCAGGTGAAAATATGCAGTCCTTGTTGTTAGTTTTATGTGAGAATCGAAGGACATATCCTGATCAAAAATAACACCCAGATTCCTTACTGTGGTGCTGGAGGACAACACAACATCATCCAGAGTAACAATGTCTTTAGCTATTGAGTTTCGGAGGCCTTTGGGGCCAAGTACAATAACTTCAGTTTTGTCTGAGTTTAACATCAGGAAATTGCAGGTCATCCAGCTTTTTATTTCCTTAATGCACATTTGAAGTTTAGCTAACTGATGGGTTTCTTCTGGTTTGATCGACAAATATAATTGTGTATCATCAGCATAACAATGAAAATTTATGGAGTGCTTCCTTATAATATTTCCTAAGGGAAGCATATATAAGGTGAAAAGAATCGGTCCAAGGACAGAACCCTGTGGGACTCCGTGACTAACTGTAGTGTGCATGGAGGATTTGTCATTAACATGTACAAACTGAGATCTATCTGATAAATATGACTTAAACCAGCTCAGTGCGGTTCCTTTAATGCCAATTAGATGCTCCAGTCTCTGTAGCAGGATGTGATGGTCAATAGTGTCGAAGGCAGCACTAAGATCTAGTAAAACAAGTACAGAGACAAGTCCTTTGTCTGAAGCTATTAGAAGGTCGTTAGTAATTTTCACCAGTGCTGTCTCAGTGCTATGATTTGCTCTAAATCCTGACTGGAAATCCTCAAATAACTCATTATTATGTAAAAAGTCACACAACTGATTGGCAACTAATTTCTCGAGGATCTTATAGAGAGAAAAGGAAGGTTAGATATAGGTCTATAGTTGGCTAGTACCTCAGGATCAAGACTGGGCTTTTTAAGAAGAGGTTTAATTACAGCTACTTTAAAAGACTGTGGTACATAACCTGCTGATAAAGACATGTTAATCATATCTAATACAGGAGTGCTAATTAAAGGTAACACTTCTTCAAGTAACCTAGTTGGAATAGAGTCTAGGAGACAAGTAGAAGGTTTTGATGCTGAAATAGTAGATGTTAATTTGTTAAGGTCGACTGTAGAAAAGCAGTCCAAGAATATATCAGGTCGTACAGTTTGTAAGGTTCCTGGGTTTGATGAAAAAATAGTGCCAAGCGAGTTGATTTTGTCTCTAATAGTTATAATTTTGTCATTAAAGAAGGTCATGAAGTCGTTACTACTGAGGGTTATAGGAATACATGGCTCAATAGAGCTGTGGCTCTCTGTCAGCCTGGCTACAGTGCTGAAAAGAAATCTAGGATTGTTCTTATTCTCCTCTATTAAAGATGAGTAATATGCTGCTCTGGCATTACCGAGGGCCTTCCTATAGGTTTTAAGACTTTCTTGCCAAACTAAGTGAGATTCCTCCAGTTTAGTGGAGCGCCATTTACTTTCCAACTTTCGCGATATTTGTTTTAATTCACGGGTTTGTGAGTTATACCACGGAGCTAACTTCCTCTGTTTTAGCAACAGAGTCAAGTGTTGTTCTTAGAGAGCCTGCAACACTTTCAACAAGGTGATCAATTTCAGAGAAACTAACGTTAGTGCAGGAGTCTTGAATATTAGGATGAGGCATTAAATTAAATGCAGATGGAATCGCTTCCTTAAATTTAGTTATAGCACTATCAGATAAACATCTAGTGTAGACACTTTTGCCCAGAGGTGAGTAGTCCTGTAATATGAATTCAAAAGTTATTAAAAAATGGCCTGATAAAATAGGATTCTGTGGAAAGACTATTAAGTCATCAATTTCCACACCATAAACCAAAACAAGGTCGAGGGTGTGATTAAAACAGTGAGTAGGTTTATGTATACTCTGACTAAAACCAATCGAATCTAATAGAGAGATAAACACGATACTGAGACTATTATTATCGCTGTCCACATGAATATTAAAATCACCTACAATGATTACTTTGTTGGATTTAAGGACTAAATTTGACCGAAACTCTGAGAATTCAGACAGAAATTCAGAGTACGGACCAGGAGCACGGTACACTATAACAAATATAATTGGCTGCACAGTTTTCCAGGTTGAATGTGAAAGACTAAGAACAAGACTTTCAAATGAATTATAATTTAGTTTAGGTTTAGGGTTTATTAATAGGCCTGAATCATAAATAGCTGCAACGCCTCCTCCTCGACCACTGCCTCGAGGAATATGAGTATTAATATGACTGGGAGGAGTGGATTCATTTAGGCTAACATATTCTTCGGGACGCAGCCAGGTTTCGGTCAGACAGAGTAAATCAATATGGTTGTCTGATATCAGATCGTTTACTAATACAGCTTTAGATGAGAGAGATCTAATGTTTAAAAGTCCACATTTTATTTTCTGATATTGTTGCATTGTCGCAGATTTTGCATTGATTTGTATCAAGTTTTTCTTTATAGCTCCTCTTCTGTTCATTTTTGATCTGTTTAATTTAAATGATCGTGGGGCAGACAGTGTTTGTATACTAAACTGAGCTGGAAAATGCTCCACAGGGAGCGCAGAGAGGTGTGTAAGACTGCCACTCTGCTTCCTGGGCACCTGCGATAAGGGCAGCGCAGAGACGTGTATTAAACTGCGACTCTGCTTCCTGATCCCAACACTGGGTTGTCATGGTTTTAGACCGCTAACAACTGCGTCCAGGTTCTTAGATATGAGAGCGGCACCCTCCAAAGTAGGATGAATACCATCTCTCCTAATAAGACCAGGTTTTCCCCAGAAAGACTGCCAATTATCTACGAAGCCCACATTATTTACCGGGCACCATCCAGACAGCCAGCGACGGAATGATGACATGCGGCTATACATGTCATCGCAAGTCAAGTTGGGCAGGGGACCAGAGAAAATTACGGAGTCCGACATAGTTTTTGCATAAGAACACACCGACTCCACATTAATTTTAGTGACCTCCGATTGACGTAATCGGGTGTCATTACCGCCGACGTGAATAACAATCCTACCATATTTACGTTTATCCCTAGCCAGGAGTTTCAAATAGGATTCAATGTCGCCCGCTCTGGCCCCTGGGATGCATTTTACTATTGTCCCTGGTGTCACTAAGTTCACGTTTCTCAAAATGGAGCTGCCAATAACCAGTGTTGTTTTCTCAGCAGGCGTGTCACTGAGTGGAGAAAACTTGTTTGAAACGTGAACGGGCGGATGGTTAACCATGGGCTTCGATTTAGAACTATGCTTCCCTCTCACAGTCACCCAGGAGGACCCTGGCTGCTCAGGGATTGCCGGGGGAGGGCTAGCAGGAGCTAACGCTACACTATGTGGCTTCGCACCGGCTCAAGTTGTAGGTGGCTGGCTAGCTACTGTAGCGTAAGACTGAGCTTCCATGGTGCGGAGCCGTGCCTCTAACTCACTGAGCCTCGCCTCAAGCGCTACAAATACACTACACCTATTACACTTACCATTATCACTAAAGGAGGCAGAGGAGTAGCTAAACATACGACACTCCGAGCAAGAGAGAGCAGGAGAGAGAGCGGGGGAAGCCATCACCAGCCGTGAAGCTAACTGCTAAGCTAAAGTGGCTAACAGCGTGTAACGATTAATTAGCCAGAAAGCGGCTGAAAGAAGGAGAGCTGTGAGTGCTTGAGTAGAACTAGTGGATGTTTAAATGTTAAGCGGTAGTTAGCCGCTGTGGCGAATATTATAGCAAAAACAGTTGAATTTAGTGAGAGCAGCTAACAGTGAAACAACGACGAGTGACCAACACACAAGCACCGGAATAACATTTGCCTCTCTACTTCCAGTCCTTCCCCTATATGTTCCCCTCTTAAATCCACATACACACACATGTTCCTATTACACTTCTGCCCTTACTACAAGCCTGACTCAGAAGTTTGAAGTTCACCATTTCCGATTACAAGTGAACGCAGCATAACCGTTAGTGACGATCTGGGCCGACAGACCAACCACTGTCAGCAGGTTCACTAACATGGAGACCTATTTAAATCTAGCCCGCTAATGCCTCCACAGACTCAGATATTGAAATACTCAGCAAGGCAACAAGTGCTTTCATTAGTGGGTCACATGATCAATCACCATTGTTTTAACTCACTCTGTGATAGATAGGAACTTAGAAGACAATTAAATAGATGGAAATCCTAGAGTACAACTTTAAAACCTAACAATGAAGAAAAACACTTGAACAAACATCGGCGTCCATCTTAATATACAGTCTATGGGGTGATGATGTGGGCTGGGTCTATATACAGTAAGTGGCTCCCATGCTCTTTTACTCCCTGACTCAACATCCAGCTTTTCTTTTGTTTTCTTATGATATCCTTTTTGTAAATAAATGCTGTATCTTTTTGCATCCAACCCGATGTGGTGTCCCTCCTTATATTGTAGCTTTCCAGCTGGTCAGAACAATAACAATAGGTCAGTTTTAACATATAAATACAGGTTTTACAGTACAGCTTATATCACACGAGTTAAATCGTTCTGTGTATCATGGATGCTTCTTGGTTTGAGGGGAGATGAATCGATAGCAAAATTGTTATTCTACTTGGTAGTTGTAGTCTATGCTGCAATGGTAAAGCGATGGAACTGTTTTTAGACACAGCTATTTAACTGATCAAAATACAGAGATGGTCAAAGATTCACAACCTCTGGAGAAATCTGTTTACCATATCATTTCAATTTCTTTTTTTTGGTTGTTAGAATTTTTACTAAATAAGTACATGTTAAAACTTTCAGTCCAACTTTTAAAGTCCCCTAACAGTTTTCACATGACTCTTCTAACATTCACTCTCATGTATGGAGGTGATGAAATGTTTCCTACACTGCTTACAATGTGAAGCTCATAGCAAAACAACAACGTGTTTAAAGCGGGAGAGAAACCTCTCTGTTTACAGCTGAAGATGAATCATCTGAAGGAGGAGGAGAGATGAGAGTAGGAGGGCCAGGAGGTTGATGACAAAAAGAGATGAAGTAGAAAAATGAGAGAGAGAGAAAGATTGTAAGGACAGACAAGTCTGAGCGATATAGGAGGGAAGAGTTAAAGTAAAGAGAGAAAAGAATGATGGGTGGAGGACATGGCTAAGGATGCAAACAGAAGACAGAAAGAAGGAATGCTGGAAGATAAAAGAGGAGCAGGGTGAGGGGGAGGAGGGGTGAAGGAGGAGAGGAGGGCAGGTTGTTAATTTCAGGGCTGGTATCTCAGAGGCAGCAGAACCTCCAGGGTCACAAGGCTGCCTGCAGGGCTTTCATACTGAAATAGACAGCCTGACCCTGGGACAGGCACGGATGGAGGGTGGGGTGGGGGTGGTGGCAGTTTAAACCGTTGTCTTCAACCGATTTAATCCTCTACTTTTGCCTAAATGTAATTCCACATTTGCATTTATAACTAGATGATATTCTGTAATATGCCACAACACAATACAATACTGTGTTGTCGAAAACACACCATAATAGTTCAATGTGAGATGTGATGTAATTTAACATACACAAATAACAGTAAAAAATAACATAACATACCAAACATACGTACGTACGTAATGTAACACAAAGTAACTTAACGTAATGTAAACAAACATCAGTAACAAATACCTCCTGTAACTTTATATTATATAAAGTAACTTAATATATGGAAGCTTAAAGGTTGAATATGGAGAATGAGCAGAACTCCGCCATCTAGTGTATCAAGATCATAGTCGCAACAACAAAAAATTTGTTGTAGAGTGTGTCAGTGATCAGCCTGCTCCATGTCAGTGATGAATCAAACAGGGGAACCACTCATTTGGACTCGTCAATGAATTTACAACAGTATTTAACGTTAGCCAGTCTTCAGCTGAAGTCTTTCTGTGAGTGCTGTGGAATCCATCAGCTCTCAACTCAACATGATTCTTGTTTCTGTAGCAACAACAGACAAACCTGGCAACCTGCAACGCCCAACGCTATTGGCTGCTACAATGGAAACAGAACAGAAAGAAAGTCATTGTCAAACCTGTCAAAATGTTTTAAAATATTAATTCAGATTAAATATATTCATTCATTCATTCATCTTCAACCGCTTATCCCGAGGTCGGGGTCGCGGGGGGTGCTGGAGCCGATCCCAGCTGACATCGGGCGTGAGGCGGGGTACACCCTGGACAGGACGCCAGTCTATCACAGGACACATAGAGACGTACAGAGACAGACAACCATTCACACCTACGGGCAATTTTAGAGTCATCAATCAACCTAACACATGCATGTCTTTGGATTATGGGAGGAAACCGGAGAACCCGGAGGAAACCCACGCAGACACGGGGAGAACATGCAAACTCCGCACAGAAAGGCCCAGCGAACCTGTAACCTTCTTGCTGTGAGGCGACAGTGCTAACCACTACACCACCATGTAGCCCATTAAATATATTTGTTTATGTAAAAGCAATACTTTCATTCTGTACCCCTCAAAACACCCCGTGGGTGTATTATTTTTTAAATATAGCTTTGAATAAAGATTCTACCTATTCACTTATTTTTATGTAACAAAAACACAACATAAGATAAACACTTGTTGTGACAGAGTTATTGCACACGTATTGTTAGTAGTGTTCAGTTTTATTTGCATTAATAGGCTGAAAAGTTAGATATCACGTTCACTTCACCAGTGTGTGTGTGTGTGTGTGTGTGTGTGTGTGTGTGTGTGTGTGTGTGTCTGTGTGTATGTGTGTGTGTGTGTGTGTGTGTGTGTGTGTGTGTGTGTGTGTGTGTGTGTGTCTGTGTGTATGTGTGTGTGTGTGTGTGTGTGTGTGTGTGTGTGTGTGTGTGCGTGCGTGCGTGCGTGTGTGTGTGTGTGTGTGTGTGTGTGTGTGTGTGTGTGTGTGGTGCGGACATGCACACTGTGTGTTTATTTTGTTCACACAATCAGCTCCTGTCACAAATCGAATACATTCTGACATATCTCACCATCAAAAGATCTTATGAAAAGCTTAAGCTGTTGGGTCAGAATGCATATGATTTGTCACTGACAGCTGATGTCGGCTGTGTGGAAAATAAGCAGTTTACTGATCACACATCATGGGCGATGTCCGGGAGAGAGAGAGACGTACTGTATAAACACCTGGCAAAATACTCAAATCTCCGCTGTGGCAGATCCTGCTACAGAAGGTTTCCAGGAACATATTTTTGGCTTGATTACCAGAAACACACCCACACACGCACACGCACACACGCACACGCACACACGCACGCACGCACACACACACACACACACACACACACACACACACACACACACACACACACACACACACACACACACACGCACACGCACATGCACACATCTGGCTTGACAACTAGCGTTACAATATAGCCTGTAAGTGTAATTAATAACGATCAACATGGGTAGTGAAGTGAGCGCTCACGTTTCCAGCTCTGTGTGTAATTTTACATGCAGACATACAGTAGGCTACCAGTCAAAGGTGAATGAGAGAAGCGTGTCCAGACTTCTGACTGGTACTGTAGATCTCCTGTTTATCTTCTTAAATCACCTGAAAACACCAGCAGTCGTCTACAGTTCAAACACACAGACCTCCTGTGAAACAGCCATGTCCAGACGCATCAGCTGTGATCTGCAAATAATGTCCAGGTGTGGACTTGACTTGCTAATTGTTTTATTATTATTGTATTATTATTTTTATTATATTGCAGTTCTTGCATCCAGGTGCATCATATACAACTTACACAAAAATAATGAAGCTATAACCGATTTAAATAAAAAAAATTAATTCCTTCCAAGGATGACTTTAAAAGTCCATTCTTCCATTAAAAATTTGTTAAAGGACTAGCCTTAGTCCTAACACCTAAAATAACTATATATATATATACATACATACATATATATATATATATATATATATATATGGTCTCCATTGCTGGGTAAGAAGCTAAGGAATATGTATGAATCAATTGCAAGTAAACCTATTTCTATTAAAGAGTAAATGGAGATGCAATGAATGCTTCCTACAGTATGACCATAACCAAGATCCAATTAACAATGAACAATCCGATTCCTCCATTACAGTAACTGTTAATATGATGAAAATTGACTAAAATTCAGCATTTATGATACAATAAAAAAAAAAAAAAAAAAGCTGTGACTCTGGTATTGTTTGACCTTGTGGCTCTGTGTGTGAGAGAGAGTGACAGCATCCTGCCCCGCCCCCTGCACAGCAGGACAGGCTCTGACACAGAGTCTGCTCAGGAGGATTTATAGCAAAATTCATCATTCAAATTCTCCAACACGGTTAAACAGAACTGATAACACCAGAGCCTATCGATACTATGGTCTTTAAAAATTGCCTTGGGCAGATTTAGAACCGGGTCTCAGTACCCATCCTAGTCGATATCAGTCTGCATCTGGTGAGTCAGACAGAGGAGTACAGCCATTGACATAATGCCTTTAGTGATGTGTTGAAGCGTTCAGCGACAGGTCTTTAGTAGTACAACAGAGATTTGACTGCTGTAACATTCACACTCTAATGCTGATGTGTTTCTGCTGTGCTGAACTCAGACTGAGACTCACGCAGGAACAATGTCACTGAGAGTGTGTGCTGATCTAAAGTGTGGTGAATGATGCTGAAAATCTGCACACACAGTCTGCTGCTATATGTGTGTGTGTGTGTGTGTGTGTGTGTGTGTGGTACCAATACGCCCCTGCCCTCCCTCTCTGGGGTTTTGCATGAAAAGGTTTAATATGCTGTAGGTGGTAGGTTGTCATGGCAATGGGCAAGATGCCGGGCCAGGTTCAACAGCTGACACCTTGGTCTGAGATTGTTCATGTGTGTTTTCTCTGGCCTTCATGCAGTATATTTTTCCTTTAAAATGGTCACAGCAATAGAGTGCATGATTAGTGATTGACAAGGTTTTTTTTCAGGCTAATTCAACCATTCACACATTCACACACTGATGACAGGGGAAGCAGGTCTACCACGCAGCTTTTTGTGGTTCAGTGTCTTGCCCAAGGACAGAGGAGATGCAGGTCTGAGAAATGAAGCCACTGCAGAAGTACCAAAAACTGCAGTTGGTGGCTGCTGGAGGCTGGCTCTAAAACAGTATAGCCTAATGTAAAAATACCCAACTTTACAGCAGAAATAAAGATTTTTTTATAATTCACCTGTTTGAATGATATTAAACCTTAAAGTTGTACTCCATAAGATTTCTTTCAGCCTGTTCTCCATCTTGAGGTTCATGGTCACTGACATTTTTATTTTTGCTCTTTTGTAAACTTTGTTGACAGACATTTTCCTCTCTACTTCCAGTCCTTCCCCCATATTTTCCTCTCTTAAATACACACACACACACAAACATGTTCCTATTACACTACTGCTGAAGTTTCGGAATTTCCAATTTCTGTATATAGTATATAGTAAGTATATAGTTTTTAATCGACTGCAACGGTATCTGAGACACAAGAGGTGGCTTATTAGTTGATATTCTTGAAGGACATTGGGCTAGTCCAATGAAATCTCTAAGCTCTCATTGCCCCCCCTCCCTCTTGATCATTTGTCCTGACCGGAGGTGGAGGGAGTGTGGTGGCCTTATTTGAGTTGGAGGGAAAAAAAACAAAAACAGAAGGCTGGAGCAGAAAAGCTCAGGGAAAAAAAAATAGAAATACTAAAAGAGGACGCAGCAAAATGTGCCAAAATCACCGACATGTTTGATGCTACCGCAAGCTCGGTGGTTGTCGGCGGGTCGAGTGCAGCAGTCCCGGACCCAGCGGCGTAGTGCACAGGTGGTTGTCGGAGAGGTAGCGGAGGAGGAGAAGGATGGAGAGGAGGAGAAGGATAGAGAGGAGGAGAAGGATAGAGAGGAGGAGAAGGAGGGAGAGGAGAAGGAGGGAGAGGAGGAGAAGGAGGGAGAGGAGAAGGAGGGAGAGGAGGAGAAGGATAGGGAGGAGAAGGAGGGAGAGGAGGAGAAGGAGAGAGAGGATGAGAAGGATAGGGAGGAGAAGGAGGAAGAGGAGGAGAAGGAGGGAGAGGAGGAGAAGGATGGAGAGGAGGAGAAGGAGGGAGAGGAGGAGAAGGATGGAGAGGAGGAGAAGGAGGGAGAGGAGGAGAAGGAGGGAGAGGAGGAGAAGGATGGAGAGGAGGAGAAGGAGGGAGAGGAGGAGAAGGATGGAGAGGATGATGCTGACGAGAGACGTGACCCAGCAGCAGCAGCAGGGACAGACTGAGGTCAGAGAGGCCACTGAAATGTTAGGAGAATCAACGTGGCATCAACAGTGAAAGTGTTATAGGACGTGTACACTACACAATATCTGGGGACATTGTAGGCTTATATGCAAATGGAAAACCTAGGAAATTATTATACATATATAATAATATTAATATATCACTTTTATTTAGTCAGACTTAAAACATACGTATGTGTGTGTGTGTGTGTGTGTGTGTGTTAATGTATACTGCCTTTATAGCCTTTGTTGTCAAATAATGCTAATGCACTAAATATCTCTTTTTTAATTCTAGAAGAGACAGTCAATCTAGCATCCCTGACCTCACCTCTTCTTTCCTTCTCCCTCAGCACCAAGGTCCATGCAGCCTTTTGTCTCTCAGCATATGTAAGTTAAATAAGCTATTATGTCTTTGTTCAACTAAAGATTATACCTTAACTGATACCTGCTCTCTTTCTTTCCTATGTCTGCCTGTCTCTGTATCTCCCTCTCTCTCTTTCTTACTGTAGGCCTAATTGTCTTGTGTAAATTGTATGTTTAATTAAACACTGTAAAGACATCTCTAGTAGTGTTTCTTTGACAACCACTTTCACTTCTAGATGGGAATTGTGGCACTGTGGGGCCGCCCCCAAGAAAAAGGTCTCTATGAGTAGTGAAAGAGCGTATATATTTTTTTAAAAGGCTACTGCCATTTATTGTAATTTTTGAAACTTCACAATGTGCACATACATCCTCTGGTATGGCGTGTGCTTACACATATCATGTAAATAACAATGGTGGGCCGCCAGGGACCACAAAATGCCAGAGCTATTATTTGGTCCCAGTTCAGCCCTGTTAGTAGGTCATATGATCAAACACCATTGTTTTAACTCGCTTTGTGATAGATATTCACTAAAAGCCCATGAACACCCACACAGGTGTTGTCAGGTAACTAGTTGATTCGACCTCTTCTCAGGACTGTGTGGGTTTGTCTACTGTAAGTGACTGACATCTTCCAGAGCAGGGGTGCCCAATTCCGGTCCTGGAGGGCCGCTGTCCTGCATTTTTTAGGTTTCTGCAAGAAGTATGTGATCCAGTTTTTCCCATGTGTGAAATTCTAAGTTAGTATTGTTTAATTTTTGTTAGCAGTATTGTTTCTCAACAGTCATATTCAAGATAATAATCGCACACATCGTTGTTGATAGCAGCGTAACATATACATATCAGTTCCCCACAGACTTCTATCTAAAGTAGCTCTTAGCCCTTTCATACTGAAAACATGATGAATCATTTAACAACATAATGTACTGCCACATTTCCTTGACCATGACTGCTGAGGATGAGAAGCAAACGCCAGATCTGAACCTTTTTCATCCTTACAGGAAGAAGTGCAGCTTCACAGAGCTTTGGCTGTTCATTTGTCGTCACACAGTCACTCAGTCACTCAGTCACTCAGTCACACAGTCACTCAGTCACTCAGTCACTCAGTCAGTCACTCAGCCTCTTGGAATTACAAAGAGCCATTTGGTTAATAAGTTAATTAAAACATCAATTAGACATCTGACCTTCATTCTGTGCTCTTCATCCTGCAGCAGACTGCTGCGCACAGTCTCTGAAAGGAAACAACAATTGATGAGTCTGTTTGAACATTATTCAGACTAAGGAGTCTCTGTTTTGTCTGAACAGAGGGGATCAAAGCGTCCAGTACCTCCTGGCTGGTAGAGCTTTTTGCAAGTCAGTTTAAAAACCCTGTGTTTTCCGGGGCGCCTTTACATCCCGGGAAACCTGGGATACTTAAATCCTTTAAAGTGTGCAAAATGATTTGTACCAAAGCAAGGTTGAGGGCATTTTTTCAGTTAAAATCAGGTTTATGTGTAAAATTGACAGTCACTGTTTCTAGATATGTTTAAAAGAGTGTTTTATCCAAAATTTGGTTTTGTTTCTATACTGATTTATTTAAATGATGAGCAATAGTTTCCAATAAAAAAAACTATCGAGACTAACAGCTACAGCTGCTATATAGATGGATGCAACTCTCTACTCGTACAAAACAGAAACACTCACGCGTAATTTTGTTTTCCCTCAGATGTACAAAAAGCCTATTTTGTTATGACATGGCACACGGTTTACATCAACTGATAGTTTGAATCAGTTACACACTGCTGTGCTTTTAACATTTTAACGTATCTAATGATATAATCTGGCTTGGATTGTTCCAGAGAAAGTATATAAATATATTGACGAAACACAAGACCATACTGCACACTGACGAAAATATACAGTATGATATAATTTTAATATTCAATGCATCGATGCATTTCCAAAGGTTGCATTTTGCACTGAAAGTCAGAAGAGAACGTATTCTAGAATATAGTAAATACTGTTAGCAAAGATATTTGTTAAGACAAAAAAGAAAGCGTGAATAAGAAGAAACCCACCGAAATATCATCTCTTTACCTTGGATGTACACTCACTCGTCTTCCTCCTACTGCAACTGTAACCCAGTGAATTTGGTAACTAGGTTTAAAGTAATAATAATAATATGATGATATACAGTAGATGCACTATTTCTATTCTGAGAGAGTGAGGGATGACAGGCCAGTCAAAACACAGAGTTGGTCAAGCTTGATTGACAGATCACAACGTACCTGCATGATCAGATGTGTGTGTGTGTGTGTGTGTGTGTGTGTGTGTGTGTGTGTTTATGTTTGTGTGTGTGTGTGTGTGTGTGTGTGTGTGTGTGTGTGTGTGTGTGTGTGTGTGTGTGTGTATGTGTGGGTGGGTGTAAGAAAGCAGATGAAAGAAAAGAGAAGATAATGATCAAGTCACGGTTATAGCTGCTTAAACACATAGTTTATGCACGCCACGGTCCGGAGAGGGAAAGTCACGTTTTTTCCTCGGTCGACCTCAGTAAGATAGCAGTTTTGTGCTAATGTTGCTAACTATATCCTGTATGCTGTGTCAATCAGACTGCCTGCTATTGAGTCAGTCGGTGCTAGTGGCCTAGCTGCTAATATCAAGCAAAATGGTAATGTTAGTGCTGCTAATTAGTCAACTCAACAGTATGAGAAGATGGTATTGAAATACCATAACATGTTCATTTTATTGTGTTATTGTTTGGAAGACGTAAATGTTAAACAGTTACTGTGAGAGATGTGACTTATTTAAATGTATTTGTATTTTCACTTGAGTGGGCATTGCAAATGTCAGCAAAGCCATACAAAGCTGGTTCATCCGTAGGGTAAAATACAGCAATGTATGCTGACTGTATAACACTACTGCAGTGATTGAGACAATGATTGAGATTTAGACTTATTGAACTGAAGTGTAATGAAAGGCCTCAAAATGTAATCGTTAGGTATTATACTATATTATGCTTAGTGTTACATTATTGTTATGCTTTGGAGTGATAGTTAGCTTCTTCAGGATGGCGAGCCTCCCAGTGTGATTCTGCTTGGAACTGAGACCCGATTCATCGAATACTCCACCTGGTGGTAGGATGGGGCCTGCCGCCAGGACTGTCACACACATTCACTCATTCAAGGAACATTCGGGAGAACATTGGACACTTTAATACTTAGAAATCTCCAGACACCGGATTTGAAGGACACTTGATGGGACACGTGGCAGGGATCGCAGTACAGACTTTACTGACTTTTGATTTCAAAGGGCCCATTTCTATTTTATTGCCATTCATATGTTATTTCATGTTGTGAATTATCACCTGCAATTTCATTTTACTAAAACATACATTTGCAACCTACCTTGATGTGTTTACTTAGCTGTATGGTTTTAACAGTCCGTTCCCTTAGCTCCTCACAAACCTAGATTACCAGTGTACTAACCAGGAGTGGGTTACACAACACTCACTAGGCCTTTTTGTAGTGCTTAGTAAGCATTGCTTACGTCTGATTAGTGAGTTTGCAATTAAGTCACCTTAGGCTCCGTTCACACTTCAGGTCTTAATGCGCAGTTCCGATTTATTGCTTAAATCTGATTTATTGTTTGTCTGTTTACATTATGTCTTTAAATGTGGCCTGTCTACAGATTGCTGTGTGAACAGTTCACGCTCCTGAAGTGACCCCATGCACAGCTGATCATTGATGACATCACATCACAACAGTGTTTACGGAAGCCAACATGGCAACGGCAGTCTGTATTGTAGGACTTTATGGCTTAATATAAAACTAAACTTAAACTAAAACAAGTTATAAAACTTCAATCTCCCTCCAAGGGTCGCCTGCTTCACTGCTGTCCTCCATGTTTGGTTTGATTCTGTTCCTGGCTCCCGTCTGTGGCACCCTTTTTTTTTTAATCAACTTTATTTATTCATTTACAAAACAGTGCAGCGAGGGTCAGAAAAACGTCAAAGTCCCATTAAATATGACCTGGCTGTTCAGATTATAGTCACATTCAAAATATCCGAGTCAGTAGCACATTTAAAAGTGGCCTGATTCTGATTCGAAATGTCAGATTCAATGGGACTGGTGCTGTTCACACTGTCAAAAGCAAATCAGATATGGGTCACATATGAGCGAAAGAAATATGATTCAGGTCACTTGAAACTGCAGTGTGAACGGAGCCTAAATGGCCCCTGACAGCTGTGTTTGATAAATAGGTTCATAGGTGAGGACTTTTGAAAGTGTCTAACGTAGAGAAGTGTGTGAAGTGTTAAAAAAAGTGCTTATAGTTGTGATCTAGGCTGAGGTTTTACTCCTTTAGTGTGAATTTAACAGTTATTTTTATTTCAATTTTATTATTTATTTTAAGTAGGGCTAGACCAATCTGGGGGTTTTGAGACTGATCCTTGAATCGATTTTAGAGAGAAAATTTAACTGATTACGGATATGGCGGCCGAACTAAATTAAAGAATATTTAGCATTATTATACATTATATATAATGTATTACAATGTCAACCAATTCTGGAATTTAACACAGAGGAAATAAAGACTAGAATAAAATCAGCCCAAGCATCGTTTTCTGAATTACATGTTCTGTGAAAATATATTCTAAATATCGGCTGACCCATCGGTCTGGCTCTTTTTTTAAGTGTGTAAACAAACGTTAGAAACTGTAATAATAACACACTGATCCCCATATCTCTGTAATGTACAGTACTGGTCTGTGGAATATGTCTTCAGAAACCATTTAAGCTGTGTGTGTGTGTGTGTGTGCATGTGTGTGTGTGTGTGTGTGTGTGTGTGTGCATGTGTGTGTGTGTGTGTGTGTGTGTGTGTGTGTGTGTGTGTGTGTGTGTGTGTGTGTGTGTGTGTGTGTGTGTATGTGTGTGTGTGTGTGTGTGTGAGAGAGAGAGAGAGAGAGCAGGTTGAAGATGTTTTTTAGACAGGAAGTGACTCATTACAGTGTTGTGTCTCGGGTCGTCGCAGTCCGCGCTTGAGGTCTCCCAGGTTAACGAAATATACCCGATACCACACACACACACACACACACACACACACACACACACACACACACACACACACACACACACACACACACACACACACACACACACACACACACACACACACACACACACACACACACACACACAAACACACACACACACACACACACACATACACAGTAACTGTGAATACCAATTCCAAGATCAGCTGAATACATGTCGGATAGGTCATTCCTAACATTAAATTAAGCTCCATGTCTCAAATAAAACCCAAACTATCTGCTTTCATGGATTACAGCTAATCTACAGGTTAAATATTCAGGTACAGGTTTTGAGTATTATTTGAGAAGCACGTACCATAATAACAAATCAATCCACAGAGCAGCAGCAGGGATCAGTTTGACCAGATTAATCTTCATTAAACTTCTAAACTGAGACAGTCAACATCTGAACCCACTGAGCTCAGAGGGCCAGGTCCACATACTGTCTGTGTGTGTGTGGGTTTAGATCAATCAAGTAAACAACATGAGAGTGACACACTCTCTCTCTCTCTCTCTCTCTCTCTCTCTCTCTCTCTCTCTCTCTCTCTCTCTCTCTCTCTCTCTCTCTCTCTCTCTGTCTGTTTCCTTCTGTCTGTCTCGTGCTCGGATGCTCTGACAGCACCCTATTAGTGTGACTGACACTGACAGACAGAGAGAGAATGAGACTGTGTGTGTGTGTTTGTGTGTGTGTGTGTGTGTGTGTGTGCACGTATTGCTCTTTCTGACAGGCCCACCTGCTGTGAGTCTCACTTTCACACACAGACCCTATCATGTAAAACACGAGTCTAACTGCAGAAGCTCCTGGTTTCTGATTGGCTGGCAGGTGTTTTCATATATTTGACCCAAATATTATATAAAAGAGATGGATGTAGTGTCCAGGTCTCAAAAGTAAAGCAGAAGTCCCTTAAACCAGCATTCTTTCTGAATTCCAGCAGGGGGCGACTCCATCGGTTGGACAAAGAAGTCTGATTGTATAGAAGTCAATGAAATGAGCCTGAACTTCTCACTTGATTTAGTACCTCAGTAAACATTTTCCTAATGAGTTTATGGCCTCAATTGTTTAAAGTCTAATTCAATACAGCATGATGTTCATTTAGTAAATTAGGATCCCATTTAGAGTCAAATAGATGATAAAGCAGGGTGTGCTTTAGTAACCTGACTCCGCCAGTTGGACTGATTTGCATGATTCTCATTGTCTCAGCATATCCATGTGGGAACTCTTGTTTGGAGATCTTTGAGAAGAAAATACTGGTTGCTGATTGGATAAACCAGCTGTCTATCACCAACATACGGGCCAAATCAACCAATCAGATCAATGAAGCATATGACGTACTAACAGCATCGAGGATAAGCTCAGAAAGTAAACATTTTTTGCAGTGTTTCAAGCTTATTATTATTTAGGACAAACAGAAAATGGGAGACATCCAGCAAAGGGAAGCAGGTTGGAGTTGAACCCGCGGCCACCTGCCTCAAGAACCTTCATCCTCTTTACATTCGGCGACTACTCTAACCACTGTGCCACCAGCTGCCCCAGTTCTTTTCCACAATCAGGGCCAACTTCCATGGCAAATGTGCCTATGTAGACCCTGACCCTACCCCCTAACCCCCTAACCTCCAACCCTGACAAAATGCTAAATCTTATGTTACCGTGAAACATAGGACCCGGGGAACATAGAGATGACCCCGACAGGACGGGCGGAGGTTGTGGTGGAGGGACAAGTAAGGTTATTTAAGGGGTGAGGTCGGATCGGAGTGTGGATGAGGATTTCACTTGGAGAGGAAGTGGGAGGGACTACTGTCTTCTTGTGCATCCAGTCCAAAGGCCCTTCTTGGTCTCTGTCTTCCTCTCTGTTTATTTCTCTACCTTCTACTGCTCCTCTTTCTTTTTCATCTTCTCGTACATTTTGTCTTCCATGTTCTTTAACCTTTTCTGTCCTTCCTCCTCAGTCTTCTGAGACATGAAGCTTCTCCTCTTCTTTTTCATTTTCATACAGAGCTTCTCCAGTTCGTCCTTTGCAAAATACGTCTCCAATTTTTTCTTTTTGGCCCTCTTTGAACTTCCTGTTCAGAGCTCTGTGGTGTGCCTGCCAAGCTGTCTCCCTGCTCCTCAAGCTCTCTTCTTTCTCAGCCATGTCCTTTACGAACTTCTCCTCCAGAGCATTGTGTTTTGCCTGCCAAGCTTCTCCTTCTGGAGTTCAGCTTCATTGCTCAACAGGAGGTCTGTGGTGCCTTTGAACATCTGAGAGAGACTCTGCTTCTGCTTGCAAAGTTCCAGGAGTCCAGTGTTCCTCTGGGGGATCTGATCCTTCATCTGGTTTACAATCTTCTGGTATTCAATCTGTAGTGTCTCCCAGCTTTGTTGTTTCTAGGTTTTAAAAAAAGTTCCTGTAGAATTTCAAAATGGAAGGATCACGTTCAGACGTCCCTAATGATTATTTTTTCCACAAGTTAATTCATCTAACTACTAATTTATCGATTAAATAATAATAATAATAATTATAACATTAAATAAAAGATCTGATTGTTACTGTTTCATTTCATTTTTTACACATCAATATATTTTTTCAAACAGTTGATTTAGTCACGAGTACTTTCACACAGAACGTAAATATAACGCGATGATAAAGTGACTTTTCGAATAAAACAAGGTTGATTTCTGAGATTCTGCACAGCAAAATACAGACATAGTGATTGTAAAACATTCATGACAGAGACATTTACTCCTTTCGACTGCAACAAAGGCCGTTGTACCTTTCACAATAAAAGCCCTAGACTGCTCCCACGTTATGTAAAGGCCTTGAGGCTGGTTATGTGTTACATCAGGACTCCTCACGGGGGATTACCAGCCACACGACACCAACAAAAGGCAACATCAACAGCAGCACAGGAGTTCAGCCACCAGTCAAGATAAAATTCATACAACTGCAACACAACACAGCATCACAGAGGAGCGAATGACTGATTTCAGAGAGAAACACGGAAAGACGGACAGACAGAGGGAAACACGGGCACTTAGTGAGAGGAGATAAATCAGAGTGAGCCAGTCGTGGTCAGCAGGTAGAATGATGGAGAGGAAACTAATAGTCAACTTCCCTTCAGCTCTGTGTGTGTGTGTGTGTGTGTGTGTGTGTTTGACCCCTCAGGTCAAATCTATAATGGAAGAACCTCACTGGTCTGCTCTGCACACACACACACATACGCACACACACACACGCACACACACACACACACACACACACACACACACACATACGCACACACACACACGCACGCACACACACACACACACACACACACACACACACACACACACACACACACACACACACACACACACACACACACACACGCACACACATACACACACACACCTTAATGAAAAAAAAACAGCAAGCGTGTGTGGGCACAATCAAAGCATATCACAGAGACACTACACATGCACACATTTTGTTTACAATACCTTATTAACAAACATTATTATGCATGCTCATATTCTGAATGACCATTTAATGAATTCAGTAGCTCATCAGCCCTGGCAGTGTATTTATAAATTATTTAACGAGGTAAGTGCTGCACCAAGATTTAAAATCCTTGTACTGGAGTGTGCTGGCCAATAAAGCATCAGTTTGAGAGCCAGGCAGCCATTGATGCTGAAGGATGGAGCTTCACTCACACAGACTGACATTGGGGGCTTAAAGTGTCATGGAAAAAAAAGAAACATTTGTGCACCTAACCGACTTGATTTGTGCTTTGAAATGTGCAATTTGTCTGCATGAATTAACAAAGTATAGTGTTAAACAATATGTTGTAACAGATTATTTCATTTTAAAGGCTGTAAAAAATGAACATGATGTTGTTCAAGCTGCAAAATCCAAAGTATATCCACATATCTCCATCCAAAATCAAAATCAAACTATCAATCTAATCCTTCTGCAGTTAGTCATTGCTGTTGCTGCTGTGGACAGTTTGGGGGGAGTGTTAGTAGCAAGGGGAGTTGTTCTGTTTTGTTATTGCGGTGCCTGTACAGTACATACTAAATTAGCTAAATTAACCACTTAGATTTTATGCAGATTTATTGGATTCTGGATGGAGATACATGGATTTACCACAGATTTGATAGGTTATTTGTAATCTTAAATGTACAGTATGTCTAAATGTTAGCTGTTTAATGGTGTTTTGTTCATTTGTTTGCACTATTCAGTTGAGACCAAGATTACAGCAATAACTGTAAAGCCTGATTTCTTTGGCCACACAAGGGCAGTGGAAACAAGTGGGAGCTACTGACAATAAAGATTTGAGAGGCCACTAAAATGTTTTAAAGCTACTCAGTCTGCAATTCAAACTTTAGGACACACACACACACACAGCATTGTTAGAGCAGAATTAGATTTGTGTGTGAGGGAGGACAGAATTGTAAGCGTTACAGAAGATTGAAGCCTGCTAGAGGAATTTGTATAATACATTTGGAGCAGCATTAGGGATTCTCATGCTCAGAGCGATCACAAGTTCAAAGCTGTTCATTTGGCCAGTCTGAATGCCCTGAGCACAAACTCAAACTGACTGCAGTGAATGTTACCTGTTCTATTTCACCTCAATTGATCTGTTAGACTTGATTGACCTTGTTTGCCCTTTACTTTCAAAATTTACATTTTCTAACCAGCGAACAGAGACCGAGAGGAGTATGTTTATAAGCCATTATGGCCAGTGGGAGATAGCAGGTCAGATGCAGTGTGTCCAGTTTTTCACAATAATCATTTGCCCTCATTTATCAAACGAACGTATGGCAGAAAAACGTGCGTACGACCATTTCCACGCAAACTTTGGCATTTATCAATTTGGACGTGAGCGGGAGCTACGATCAAATCAAGTCAGGTCTGAGATCGTGTACGCAAATTTGAGCCTGTGTATTTGCGGTGCAGCACAGCAAAATCTGGCTGAAAATAATGAACAAACCTCTGCTGTCATTAAGCATAATCAGTCACATATTAAGAACAGATCAAAACGGATTCTTGGTGGAATTGTGGTTGGAGCAATTGATTGTACTCATGTGCGTCTGAAGGCACCATCCATGAATGATTGTGCATTCATCAATCGCAAAAACTACCACTCGATAAATGTACAGGTGATTTGTGATGCCAAGTTGTCGCTTTTAAACGCGGCGGCCAGGTGGCCGGGAGGGGGGGGGGGGGGGGGGGGGCACATGATTATTTTATATTCCAAACAGCTCGGCTCCAGCCCCCCGCGACCCCGACAGGGACAAGCGGTTAAAGATGAATGAATGAATGAATGAATGTGTTGGCGCGCGGCTGCAGGAAGGCGCACTGCAGAGCCAAAGTCATCTCCTCAGTGAGTGGCTACCCTCGATAAATTGCATTAAATCAAACAAGGTATCAGATGATTAACATTTTGGTATGGTTCTTCTAGGTGACAAAGGTTATCCTCTAACGGAATACCTAATAACCCCGCTGGCAAACCCCGCTACAGAGCAGGAGCGCAGGTTCAGCAGTGAGCACACACGCACATGGGTCACAGTGGAGCGCTGCTTCGGGTTGACTGCCTCCGTTATTCTTTTCCATACAGCGTTTTTATGGGCCCCTTTTATTCCACTCTTAAGTCAAAGCCAAAAAGCACATCTTTATTTTGCTCCATCTCGGATGTCAGGATGCCGATCTGTGTGTTGGAAAAGTTTCTTTTCTTACCAGTGTTTCTTCTCTCCATGTTTGACCTCAGTGGGCGAGGCCTCCGAACCAGGAATATTTAAGGGCGTAACATGTTAATGACGATCGAATTCAGCCGCCGCATTTATCAAGGCCCGCTCATTCGTACGCTGAGATTGGTCAGATACAAATGTTTCATAAATCACACGTGTGTCCTGTCATAGGACCAATTCTGCGCTCAGATCTGCGCCCGTTTGCACACAAGATTGATAAATGAGGGCCACTGTGTTTTGTTATGTACCTGTTCAAATGTTTAAAGTTTAGAGTGTATAAGGGTTTAGAACATCATCAAAGAGCATTATTATGTTTTATTGAAAAAAAAAACAGTCAAATATTTTCCTCACCAAAATCAGTGTATTATTTCGCCCCTTACCCGACAAACTAGTATGACATGGTTGGTACTATGGATGCCTTAGATCGTCTAGTTTCATATGATACCAATATCTTTACTCTTTAAAGTTGCAGCCTGTAAGAATTGAAAGGCAGCTTGATTAGAGCGTGAAAGTAGCATATATGGACAACAACTTCAAAGCTTTAAATGAACCCGCTATCCTCTTAACAACAGTAATATCTGCCCAGATGTTGCTAACAAGGTGGATGGAAGACGTGCAGAAATGGCTATCATGTAATAAGCATCTTCTTAACAAATCTAAATCAACAAACATTATGATGTTTGGGACGAGGCTAAAGCTGAAATCTTTACCCTATTCTTTCAAAATAAACTGCATTGACGACACTCCTCTGCATAATGTTGAAAGTTTGTATGGTTAGACTCTCAACTCACATTTAAACTTCATGCTGATCATGTTTTACGCAAATTTTGGTCTCACCTCATTATACGGCTCTCATAACTGCTTTACTTTAAGTGTCCCGGAGAAACGCGTCGATCCACTGATACTTCTACTTGACTACGGTGATGTAGTGTATCATAATGCCCAGAAATCAGACGCCCTTTTTTCACCCATCACTGCATAATGTATACTGGACTCAACTGGCCATCACTAAAGGTAAGAAGGCATTTACACTGGTATTTATCTCATCTCATCTTCATCCGCTTATCTGGGGTCGGGTCGCGGGGGCAGCAGCTTTAGCAGGGTACCCCAAACTTCCCTTTCCTTGGCCACATTAACCAGCTCTAACTGGGGGATCCCGAGGCGTTCCTAGGCCAGTGTGGGATATAATCTCTCCACCTAGTCCTAGTAGCTTTGCCTTCCGGCTCAGCTATCTTTTCGTCACAGCGGTGCGGTAGAGCGACTGCAACACCGCCCCCGCTGCTCCGATTCTCCGGCCAAACTCACGCTCCATCCTCCCCTCACTCGTGAACATGATCCCGAGGTACTTGAACTCCTTCACTTGGGGTAAGGACTCATTCCCTACCCGGAGTAAGCAATCCAGAGGTGCTGATCCTCATCCCAGCCGTTTCACACTCGGCTGCGAATCAATCCAGTGAGTGTTGAAGGTCACTGACCGACGATGCCATCAGGACCACATCGTCTGCAAAAAGCGATGAGATCCTCAGCCCACCGAACTCCAACCCCTCCCCACCACGACTACGCCTCGATATACTGTCCATGAAAATCACAAACAGGATTGGTGACAAAGCGCTCCCCTGGCGGAGGCCAACCCCCACCGGGAACGAATCCGACATACTGCCGAGGATCCGGACACAGCTCTCGCTTTGGGTGTACAGAGATTGGATGGCCCACATAAGTGACCCCCTCACCCCATACTCCTGCAGCACCTCCCACAGTATCTCCTGAGGGACCCGGTCATATGCCTTCTCCAGATCCACAAAACACATGTAGACTGGATGGACATACTCCCAAGCCCCCTCAAGGATCCTTGCGAGAGTGAAGAGCTGGTCCGTTGTTCCACGTCCAGGACGGAATCCACATTGTTCCACTTCAATCTGAGGTTCGACTATAGGATGAACCCTCCTTTCCAGCACCTTGGAGCAGACTTTACCAGGGAGGATGAGTAGTGTGATACCCCTGTAATTGGCACACACCCTCTGGTCCCCCTTTTTAAACAGAGGAACCACCAGCCCAGTCTACCATTCCCTTGGCACTGTCCCAGACTTCCACGCAATGTTGAAGAGACGTGTCAACCAAGACAGCCCCTCCAAACCCAAAGCTTTCAGCATTGCTGGACGAATCTCATCAGTCCCTGGGGCTTTGCCACTGTGGAGTTGTTTGACTACCTCAGTGACTTCCGCCAGGGATATTGACAATGATTCCCCATCAGCCTCCAGCTCTGCCTCTACAAAAGAGGGCGTGTTAGTCGGATTAAGAAGTTCCTCTCCTACCTCATCAGCTGAGGTCACCAGCGTCCCGTCCTTACTGTAAACAGCTTGGACAGTTCCCCGTTTCCCCCTCCTGAGATGTCGAATGGTTTTCCAGAAGCACCTTCTGGCCTGTTGTTACCTTGCAACTGCCTCCAGAGTCTTCTGGGATAACATATCCCGGAAGGCCTCCTTCTTCAGTCGGACTGCTTCCCTGACCACCGGTGTCCACCACGGTGTTCAAGGGTTACCGCTCCTTGAGGCACCTAAGACCTTGAGGCCACAGCTCAGCGCTGCTGCTTCAGCAATGGAAGCTTTGAACATTGCCCACTCCGGTTCAATGCCCCCAACTTCCACAGGGATGCCAGAAAAGCTCCGCCGGAGGTGAGAGTTGAAGATCTGTTGGACAGGGGCGTTCTCCAGACGGTCCCAGTTCACCCGCACTACTCGTTTGGGCTTACCTGGTCGGTCCAGAATCTTCCCCCATTCTCTGACCCAACTGATCACCAGATGGTGACCCAACTGATCACCAGATGGTGATCAGTTGACAGCTCTGCCCCTCTCTTCACTCGAGTGTCCAAAACATACGGCCTCAGATCAGATGATACGATCCCAAAACCGATCACCGACCTTTGGCCTAGGGTGCTCTGGTACCACATACACTTATGAGCATCCTTATGTTCGAACATGGTGTTAGTTATAGACAATCCGTGACTAGCACAGAAGTCTAATAACTGACGACCACTCGGATTTAGATCAGGGAGGCCGTTCCTCCCAATCACGCCTCTCCAGGTGTCTCCATCATTGCCCATGTGAGCGTTGAAGTCTCCCAGCATAACTATGGAGTCACCTACCGGAGCCCCATGCAGGACTCCATTCAGGGTCTCCAAGAAGGCCGAATACTCTGAACTGCTGTTCGGTGCATATGCACAAACACAGTCAGAGTTTTCCCCCCTACCACCCGCAGGCGTAAGGAGGCGACCCTCTCGTCCACCGGGGTGAACTCCAACACCGCGGCACTCAGCCGGGGGTTTGTGAGTATCCCCACACCCGCCCGGCGAGCCCTCCGTCTGGGCCTGGCTCCATACGGGGGCCCTGCCGGCAAACCCGGCCACCAGGCGCTCGCCGGTGAGCCCTCCGTCTGGGCCTGGCTCCAGACGGGGGCCCGGGCTTCCTCCGAGCAGGGTCTCTCTTCCTCTTCCTCGTTTGTCCATTGAGTCTTTGTGAACCATTCTTAGTCCGGCCCCTCGCCTGAGACCACTTTGCCATGGGAGACCCTACCAGGAGCACTAGGCTCCAGACAACACAGCCCTCAGGTTCACAGGAACACACAAACCTCTCCACCACGATAAGGTGATGGTTCCCGGAGAGGCTGGTATTTACTTATATATAAATGTATTTATTGGAATTATCCCCCTTGCCTTCAGCCGTTTCTGACACCTCACACATCAAATCATAATATCAGAGCTTTTATGTTCAAGGCCCCAGCCGACTGGAATAGTTACCTGCTAATATCAGGTCTGCTTCCTCACTGAGGAGTTGGTTTCCCACTTTGTGATAGTCTGCTCCTGTGTTGAGTGAATTCTTGTATGTGCATGCCCAATGTGTTTTGTTAAATGGACTCACTTTATATCTTTGCTGTTGATTTTATATTGGCCATTATGGCCCTCTTTCATTTGTAATAACCCGATGTTTTTCATGATAATCTTTGTTGTGCTCTCAAAGGATGATCTTTTGTTGTCAATATACTTGCATGGAAAATTAGTGTACAGTTGCATTTTAGATCTCACTCACTGAAAACAAGCTGACTGCTGTGTGGATGCTGGGCTGAGCCATGGGAGTGAATCAAAACATTAAAGTTGTGGACCATCAAACCAAAACCATGACCTGAAAGATGCTGAAATTCTCCATAAACCCGTGACACAATGCAAAGTTGGGGAAATTTCTCTTTGGGTTTCTCAGAAGAGAGAGCACATTAATTTGCATTAAAATGTCAAAAACAACTAGACTATTTTATCTAATTTGTTGAGTTTACTTTCCAAAAATGTTCAAACCAGAGAAATGTGTCATATTATTCAAGGTAACAATCGATTACATTTAGCACATTTGGTTACATTTGTCATTGGTGTCATATCCCCTTTGTGCATGTGCCAGTGCTGTGGTTGCCTTGTACAACTGAGGTTTCATAAAAAGGCAGACAAGAACCCAAAAGCACGACACAGTTCAGGTGCAGAAACAGAGTTGAATAAGCAGAGGAGGTCAAAACAGGGGGTCAATCAGTGTGGCAAACAAATCCAGTAAAGGGCAGGCAAAAGGGCAAGTCCAAAGTCCAAAAGGACAGGTCAAAACAGAACCAGGGTCAGAATAACAGAGGCTGGAGAGCTAGGTGAAGACACTAGACAACCAGTGAGGACACCCTTTCTCCCCCTCAAACAGAGAGACTCAACTCATGTCTGTGCAGCAGGACAGCAGAAAAAGAGGCTTTGAAATCTTCAGCTCTCAGTACTTTTGTGGCTTCTAACTGAATATCTGGGATTTGACATTTAGAGTCTCTCTTGTTTGATCTTTCAGAAATTTGATTAATTTACTTCCCTGTTGGTGTTTAGTCGTATCAGAGTTGTGCCATGTTCTTGCAGGTGAAAACCCAAGATTTCCTTATTTTGCTGCTTCGTTATAAAAGTTTCAGCTTTTATTGTGAAGAATTTATAGGCATTGGAATTACTTTTTTCATTTCGCAGCAGCTCTTCGACCACTCGCTTACAAAAAACAATAGCAGGTGTGGCGAAGTAAGAACCGGAATGTCTGTAGTAATATCCTACCTCGAGCAGAAGCACCTTCAGCCACAGACTCTCCCCCGGTGCAACACTGAACGCTGGAGGAAGTCTTTTCTTCCGGTGGCCATCAAACTCTATAATAATCCCCCCCCGGTCAGGTAAGGAACAGTGGAGACACTGTGTCCTGAGCAAATGTCACTTTATGTAACTTAGTTTAGTAAGAAATGCTGCTACATTTTTAACACTGTTTCAATTATCTCTCCTTATCATTTATTTAGCTTGTACTTATTTTATTTCAGTATGCTGCTAAACTGCACGGTGCGTATTGTTGTATATTGTATAAACCTACGTTTATCCACAATGTCCGTTGCACTCTGTCACATTTAGTTATTGTTTGATTTATTTTATGTTAGCTTTATTTTGATTTGATTTATGTGAGCTTATTGTTACTCTGACCCTTTTCCATCTTTGTATTGAAACTGTTGCACAGTAATTTCCCTCGGGATAAATAAAGCTTCTTGAATCTTGAATCTACAAAAAAAATCTAAAAATCTAAAACACTAAAATACAAAGACGGTCACAATACACAGAGCTCCTTCTGAGCTCACTATAAAGCAGGTAATCCTTTAGTAATGGAAACGCAAATCCCTGCCGTGCTGGGCTGGTGGGCCGAGCGAGCCCATGTGTATTTGAACACCGTTAAACAACTCCCATGATCCAACGCTGCTTATTTTGCTGTTGTTTTAATTGAGAGACCCCTAGTGGCAGAAAATTACAAATTGTACATTTAAGTAATTAGTGAGAACAAATTTAGTTAATGTGTTTGTAATGTATGTTTTAAGTAAGTGACAGATCTTTAGGCAGTCGGCTCAGTCAGGTTTACCCTGCATGAAGTGTTTCCTACTGCTGGTATAGTACACACAAAGCAGCTCTCTGCATGCCCGGTGTGTTAGCACAGAGAACATCTGATGTTTGGTTCATTATTAAGGTGAAGAGCAGCAGGATTTTTCATTTACAAGGAGGAATTGATTCATTATTGATCAGATCAGTTTGGATCTAACAGCTGTAACATAATCACAGCAGGATGAAAAGACAAACTTCTGTCTGATACTTTCATCATCTTTCATCTCTACACACTTAATCACTGTAAAACCACTGAAACTATAATACAGTAACATGGTTTCTACTGAGGACAGGAATACCGCAACTCCTATCTTTTATTATTTTCTGCAGCAGTTGCATGGTGTTGCCTGAAACCAAGAGACAAGGGTTCGTCTTCATCTTCATCTTCAGAGCTGGGCTTGAAGCAGGAAGCGGGGGTGGTCGTTTGGTGAACAAGCCTTATCTAATCTCCTCTGATCTGGGTTCATCTGTAGATCAATGTGGATTACGCCTTTACATGTGGGCAGATTAGCCCTCACAGTGCCAGCTTTTACAGTTCAAATGAGCCCCCGGCCGCGTCAGGGATACAGTACAGCTGCAGATAGGCGGTAATAAATCCTGTGGGGAACATATGGAGGGGAAAATGAGGGATGTAAAGCGTGGAAAATCGACCTGAAAGCAAATGAAGAGATACGCCACGTTCCTGCAGTCATTACAGCAACGGCAGCAAGATGTCTCGCTAATATGAAGATTTAATGGAGAGCCTGGGGCTGATGTGGTCATGAGGCATAGAGAGGATGGAGGAGAATGACAGAGAGAGTGAGAGAGAGAGAGAAAGTGAGAAAGATGAAGTGAAGGAGTGAAGGACGTATTAAAGTTAAAGAAACTGAATCAAAGCAGCAGCTTCCCTAAAAATTCAATCGACGTAAATTAAAAGTTGTGATCCTTGTAGTTTTCATCATATCAAACCTCACATTTAATTTTATGGTTGGTACTTTTTTTAGCAAGAGCCATTCAGTGTGATAACAAGGTGTAATTATACTTCTCTATATAGTATTTCACATTGTCATTGTTCCACCTTTCCAGCATCTTGGTCAAGAGAAATGATGCAATGTTTTCTAAAAGGAAAAAAACCTATATTAATCTGATGATGAAGTTAATCTTACACAAGCTTTGTACTGTAGAGCAGTGATCTTCACTATTTTTTCTGGTAGAGCCACAGCTAAAGTGAAATTCCGGCGTAAAATCATCCCAGGGTCTTTTTCGGCAAATACACTCATCAACTAAGCCATCAAGACAATTTTTTTGTGTAACAACTATTAACAGAGAGTCGCTAACAGTCTCTAACAGTAATTTATGTAATGCGACTAACACTGATTAGCTTAGGGCAGTGCGATTAAGGCATTAAAACATCTTTTTTAACCACAAAAAAACGTCAAACCTCTGCAATAGCATGAGGAGAGTCCCTACACAGAAAACAAAGCACCAACAACGTAGTTGGTGAACCCAGAGTTTATTAAAAGAGTGTTTTAAAGAATTACCTACTCGCCCCTGTACCAGCTCCTCTCATAGTAAAGTCCATTCAAGTGGATTACCAAAGTCAATCCAAAAGGAAGGAGCCCATTGGTGCTTTGTTTTATGTGTAAGGACTCTTCTCATGCTGCTGCAGAGGTTTGCTGTTATTTTGAGCAGTATTAGTGTTTAAAAAAGACGTTTTAATGTCTTCACCGTACTGCCCCCGTGCTAATCACTGTTAGCCGCATTTGGCTGTGAGCGACTCTCCCGGATATCTCCGTTAATAGTTGTTACACGAAAAATTTGTCTCGATGGCTTATTTGATGAGTGTATTTGCTGAAAAAGACCCTGGGGTGATTTTATGCTGGAATTTCACTTTTAAAGACAAAGTCCACATATATGTAATGCAGCCAATAAACCTTAATTGAAAACAGGACTATAGCGAAGGTCCTTGGTGGCGCCTCCGTTAGCTTCACTCCACTGGCTACCCGTCTATTTTAAAATTCTGTTTATTTTCTTTTAAATCTCTTAATGGTTTTGCCCAAATATACTTCTCTGGGCTTCTGCACCCCTACACACCCGGCCGGCCCCTCAGGTCAGCTGATCAGCTAGGCTGAGTTTTCTGTTGCAGCTTCAAAATTATGGAATGAACTGCCACTGCACATTAGAAAGGCCTCCTCACTGTCTAAGTTTAAAACTCTTCTCAAAACCCATCCCTTTTACTTTGGCTTTTCACACCGTGTAGGTTCTTGATTTTATAAGCACAGATATTATATCTGGGGGTGGACAGTCTATTTATATATTATGCTTTGCTTTGTCACAGCACCTTGGAAACCTTTGTGTTTTTTAAAATTGTGCTTTACAAATAAAATGTATTGGATTGGATAAATTAAAATCAGACTTACCTGAATACTGGGATGAGTGAAACCATGTTGTTGCATTCCTTGTGAGGCACTTGAGATGTGAATTTGTCAGTCTGTTTCTGTTTCCTCTTGATAGTGTTCATGGTTGAGCATGTTGACTCGCATGTGTATGTGCTCACAAAGAAGGACATCACTTTTTGCACAAGAGGTTTCAGAGTGGGGAAATCTGCGTCAGATCTGTGGTTTGCTTACTGCAGGTGAAGTGAAGGAGTTCAAGTACCTCGGGATGTTGTTCACGAGTGAGAAGACTATGGAGCGTGAGATTGGTCCGAGAATCAGAGCAGCGGGGGCGGTATAGCTGTCGCTCTACCAACTTGTGACGAAAAGAGAGCTTTCGATCTACCGGTCAGTCTTCGTTCCTACCCTCACCTATGACTATGAAAGCTGGGTCATGACCCAAAGAACCAGGTCGCGGGTACAAGTGGCCAAAATGGGTTTTCTCAGGAGGTTGGCTGGAGTCTCCCTTAGAGATAGGGTGTGAAGTTCCGCCATCCGTGAGGAATTCGAGTAGAGCCGCTGCTGCTTTGCGTTGAAAGGAGCCAGTTGAGGTGGTTCAAGCATCTAGTAAGGATGCCTCCTGGGTTGCTCCCTAGGGAGGTGTTCAAGGCACCTCCAGCTGGAAGAAGGCCTCGGGGAAGACCCAGGACTAGGTGGAGAGATTAGATCTCCACACTGACCTGGGAACGCCTCGGGATCCCCCAGTTAGAGCTGGTTAATGTGGCCTGGGAAAGAGAAATTTGGGGTCCCCTGCTAGAGCTGCTGCCCCTGACCCCGGATAAGCGGTTGAAGTTGAGTGAGTGAGTGAGTGAGTGTGACCATGGAAACATGAGCCTCTTATTACTTGTGTTACACTTTGTAGACTATGCTCATGAGGATGATCTGAAATAAAATGGCATCCTTTAGTTTTTTCCTTTAGATACACCATTCTTTGGTATTCACTTATAAAAACCGTTCACATTTGACACACCGACCATTTGACAAAGTCAAGGTGGGTCAAAGTCATACAGCCCAAACTTGTAGATGCCGTTACAATCTGTCAGTATCATAAGACGTACATATTTAGTATAAAAGAGATCCAGTTAATAACTTTGTCAACTCTGTACAGGGTCCAGCTATGTTCTAGGTTTCAACCTTGTTAGTGATGTCACCCTGTTCCCGGGTCTCAGTTGATGAATACAGTGTTATTACTGATTGAAATGATGGACAAAACCATAGAATTAAGAGCCAAGTTAATTATTCTTTAAGGCAATGATCAAGGGTGAGAGTGGGTGTGAGCTTTTCACAGGAAACACGAATGCCCTCATTAATGTGACTGGTGGCCACAAAGTGCTAAGAGCTCCAATTCGGTGTCAATGTGGATTTGTTTTGTGTTTGATAAGACCGACAACATAGGACATATCTCACTGACAGAGACACCAACCTGACAAAGGCCAGTCAGGGCTGAAAAGATGGGTTTTTTATGTAAGAGCTGCTGTGGCCTGATGTCATTATTCTTTCTGTGTTTGTGAGTTCACTGTTAAACAGCCACTGTCTTCATGCTATGCGTGTATATCTGTGTGCTGCTGTTGCTGTGTTCAGCGCTGTAGACAGTCGATAAAGAAATTAATTTTCTAAAAACAAAACTTGTTTCCAGTCAGATAAAAATAAATGGAAAACAGCAGCAGCGTCACACTGCGTCGCCACCGGGCTCACAGTCAGATAACTAATGTACCCATTGAATTTCAATGAGTCCCTCTGAGGAGAAATATCCTGAATAACTCAGCCTCACTGACAGCTCAAATCTATTTTATGGCACAGATTCACTTCCAACCAATCACATATGATCTGTCCTGTGATGTTCATGGGCTTGTTAAAAAATACATTTATCCACAATGTAGCATCCTTCCAAGAACAGAGGAAATAGACTTTTTGTACTCTATGGAGTACAAAAAAGTGAACATGCAGACAAAAGCCGAAAACTGTTACGCGGCTGGTTAAAGCCTATAAAAGGTAACCGTTAGGGTTAGGCTTCAAAACGACTTGGTTAGGATTAGAAAAAAGGTCCTTGTTTGGCTTAGTATGTATGGGACATGAACGGCAATGGGACACAAACCCTTATTCATTTTGGACCCATCCACCACCCCAAACTGCCTCCTCAAGCAGAGATTTGCTGTCTTATACCTCCCCTGCTTTTAATATGTCGAATACACACAATAATTATGTGGAAAAGCATAAATTACTGCACATTACTTTTCATTGTTATACGTATGAAAATGCATGGGAACGGCCTGATCAGCCTCATATCCCGCTCTCTACATGGCCACATTAAGCCATAAATGGTCAATGCAAAGTGAAGTCCACAGACAACTCCTTCAAGAGAGGAATCTGAAAACACCATTTTAAGTGAAACACTTTGCTCAGATACAAGTCACTATAGTCAATGTCAAACATTTTAGAGGGCAGCAACAGAAGAAAAACACTTGAGTGGAGGGGGACTTTCAGTTCAAAGATGGCTATAGCAGAGCTTTAACAAACAAGCTTACAGTCGTAATTACAACTTGGATGTTGGTGTTAGTGCTCTCTATAAGTCAGAGACTAGTCATTAATATAATCCTATTATTACTGTACTGCACTCATCTCATTGTATTTTAGTAGGCAATAATCTAAAATGGAATACATTTGGAAAAATCACGATGGTTAATGATTGATCTCATGTCAATACAATCAATATGTAAACACAATACAATTAAATGGAAACAAATGACTCAGTTTTATTTGATCACATTCAACAATCATGTGCCAGCTTCTATGCAACTTAGAATTCTTAAATGTGTCCAATAAGAGCAGCTTCCAAAGATTTGTGGTTTTGCGGGCAATTCTAGACAGACCAGCAAACTTAAACACTGTTTTTCTGACTTCAGTGCAGACTTAAGGGACAGTTTAGACAAGTCCTGTAAGTGTAGACCATACTTTTTTGTAGGATGTAGATCTGTAGGTGAGAAGGAAGATGTCAGTTTTTTGATATTGACAGGCGAGAAACCATAGGATGACTGAAAAACAGTTAAAGTGCAAAAACAGTTTAATTGTTAGCAGAGGTCAAACCAGGTAAACTATATGGTGGAGCAGGGGTAGAGCTGAAGCCCTCAAGTGGACAGCCTGGTGGCAGGGCAGAGGCAGAGCTGAAACTCCTTAGAGGTGGGCCTGGGAGGTGGAGCAGTCACCAGCTTGGAGTCAGGAAAGCAACCTGAATACTCTTAAATCTCCCAGAGAACCCTCATGTGTACAGCCAGGGTCCACTTCATGTAGTGAAGTGGAGAATGCAATCATATGCTGTCGATCAGAGTCCTTGGGGTGAAAATGTGGCATGAATCCAGGGTGCTGCAGCTGCAACGGACCACGGGACTGCTGCATTGGCACAGGAGACTGGGATACTGGCTGGAGGCTAGTAGGCCTGAGGTTAACTGACAAGGAAGCAGGCTTGGAACTAACAGAGGGGCTGACCAGTGGCTAGCAGGCTGGAGGCTAGCATGGGGAAGCAGGCTGAGAGCTAACAGGATAGGCTCTGGAGGGGCATGCCATGGTGGCAACATGGCCCAAAAAAAGACTGGGCCTCTGCACTCGACGCCTGGCGGTCTTGCAGAAGCTTCGTGGACCTCCCAGGGCTAGACAGGTTCCCAGGAATGGGTTTGGGGCTAGAGCAGGCTCAGGACAGACAGGCTGCACAATTAGAGAGCCGACCCTAATGGTCTGAGAGTTTGGCTGGGTGAGGGTATGCCAAGGTGAAGGCTTTGATAGTGGTGAAAAGAGAAAACCTTGAGCCACTGCTGTAGTGCAGCAATCTTCTCCAAAACATGTGCTTGGTCACATGAATGGGAGGCAATGTATTTTTCCACAGTCCTGTTCAAACTCCATGGCTGGTCCTTTTGTTGGGTTTGTTCAATTTTGGCCAGATTGTAATGTTCGGCTTCACAATATTGGCAGATGAGAACCCAACAGCACGACAGAAAAACAGTTCAAGTGCAAAAACAGAGTTTAATTGGTAGCAGAGGTCAAACCAGGTGAACAGTCAGCGAGGCAAACAAATCCAATAACGGCAGACATAAAGGATCATCCAAAAAGGCAGGTCTGAAACTGGAACAGGCAGAACACTAGAAAGCAAGGTCAAGACACTAGACAATCTGACCAGGAGCAGAAGGAAAGGACCAATATATATAAACAGAGGGGTTGATTAGTTGATGAGGAGCAGGTGAGTAAGTGGATGGGGCAGGCCAGGTGATTGGAAACAGCAGTGAAGCAAAGCAGAATCTGAAATAACATGGCAAAACAGGACATGAACAAATACAAAACTAAAGCCTGGCTGAAGTTGTGACAGAAGGAGTCCAAGGACAGCCTTTAAATAAAAAATGCCAATGGTAAAGTCTATGGGTGGCTGACCATGCAACCAGAGCGTTACATGAACAATGGTGAGTAAGGGCTTTGAGATATGTGATAAATCTAAGTGCTCCGTGATATTGCAGTATCCAGTATGTGCATTGTGGAATGAAAGCATGAATACAGCACCGCCATTTCCAGCACAGACATAAAGGTGGTCGTAACGATTCTGCTTTTGGCCTCAAAGGAAAAGCAAGACTTGTTTCTAAAATAAAAAACCCAATTTCACCTCATTTTTTTAACAGGTGCCAAAATACGAGGCTTAAATGAGAGCAAGTCAACGCCTATTATTCTGAGTTACTTGTACTGGGATACAGACTCATCTCAGAGCCCTGAAATGATGCAAGAGGTTCAGTGGCTGGATTTCTGAAAACATCAGAGGGCTGTTGCACGAAGGCAGAATTAATTCAATTCAATTCAATTTTATTTACAGTGCCAAATCATAACAAAAGTTATCTCAGGACACTTTACAGAGAAGGTAAAGACCACACTCTATGACTTATTTATGATTTACATAGATCCAACAATTCCCCCGTAGAGTACGGTGGCAAAGAAAACCTTCCCTATTACAGGCAGGAACGTCAGACAGACCCAGCTCTGTGGAGGACGGACATATGTCTGCACCGGACAATTAAGACATCCGGGATGAATGAAAAAGCCTTGAACTAGTCTGGTCTGATCATTCTGGTTTAATCGGTTGCACGTACGCCAAACCAGGATGAGAAGCCAGGTGTATGTAATTCTGTTGAGTGCGCGTTCACGGCAAGAACTAATACAAACTTATGAGGAAGTGAAGCATGTCATTAGTAAAAAGGAAATTTGGACGCTATTATTGAACAACAAGAAAAGGGGTGACGGGCAATATCAGACCGACTGAATGCACAAATTTGTACTGCATAAAGTGGACATATCTTTAAAGGGGAAACTCGTGAGTACCCAAAGACATTAATTCACATATCTTGAGGTCAGAGGTCAAGGGATCCCTTTAAAAATGGACATACCAGTTTTTCCCTCGCCAAAATGTAGCCTAACTTTGGAACATTATTTAGCCTCCTGGATTCTTAGATTGTCCAGTTTAATATGATACCAATCTTTACTATAGCTTTGAAATGGAACCAGCTCTTTTGAAGACAGTCTCTCTTACTGAGATGGCCAATCACTTTTCAGGCTGCCACCTAGAAACACCCCTGCGCACAGCCTGCAATCAACAGAAGTTACAGTATATGCACGTGTGTATTTTTAACACTGTAACATTTGAATCAAGTTTCTAGAAGTTGTGATGCTAATCATATTAGCATGTGGTAGAACACAAGGTGAGGGACATTTGCAATCTTTATCAGAGTGGAGCATTGAAATGTTTTATCAGGATCTACCACAGTTAAAAGCTTCCTGCTTCTTGAAAGCAGTTTCCATCGCTTTGCAAGAGTCCTTCATTTGTGGTGTGACTGATTTAATAGTCTAATATTTTCAGATTGATTTAAATAAAATGATTTATTATTTATTTATGTTTCAGATCACACTTTGATTTTAACTAATGAAAATATAGAAATCAAAGAATATTAATTTTGGGACAGATTACATTACATCTCAGATGGTTCAGGGAGGATGGTGAAAAATGTTAAGAGCCATGTCACCCACTCACATGACCCAGAGGGACTCACTACTGTTACGGCCCCAGCCGATTGTTTTGATATTTAGGCCCAAGTGAGTGCTAATGTTTGATTTATAGGTCCTGCCGCCAGCAATTGGTCCTCCGCAGCTGCAGCCGATGAGCCTGACGGGTCCAGTTGAATAGCATGGGAGGGCTATCACTGTGCACTGTGGCTGTTCTCCCAGGTTTGCTTGAGCTGTTGACCTGAGCTTTGTTTGAATTGTATTCTAATAATATGTAACATCTCTAGCTGTGGTTTTGGTTATCTTATGTGTGTTAGTACTGGCCAACCTTTTGTGCTGTGCGTTAGCACTAGATTTAGTTAACCTCACTTTGTACATATCACTTTTTGCACATAATATTTATTTTGGCTAGGAAGCAGTAAGCGTGTAATTGCCTTTTATTTATGATCGTCTTTTTCTCCTGTTTTTGTTAGTTTAGGGACTAAGTTTAGGTATTGAAATTTTATGTTCTTTTTATTCCTCCGAGAGCAAGTTATTCTGGTTGAGAAGATAGTTTCTTTTTTTTTTTTTTTGGCCTGGGTTCACCCCGAAGATTTGCTTCACTTGGTTTTCGGTTTTATAGTGTTTTGACTTTGTCCACACATTTGTACATAGTCTTTGTTCTCCTTAAAGCTGTGAACAATAAATTACAGTGTTCTTGATTTAAAAAACGCCGTTCTCTGCCTCATTTATGTTGTGTATCTGTCCCCCAGCCTGGGGCGTAACACTACATTGCGAACCTTTCAACATCACTGAACACCACACTATATTACAAGCCATAGCCAGTGCTGTAAATAGTATTGTAATGTGGTACCTCCATGTATAATCTCAGGTGGCAGTAGCCTCAGCAGGACATCCATGGTGTCTCAGCCGGCCCAGTGCAATTACCATGCACATACCGGCCTGCTGATGGATTTTCAGTGTTTTTGTTCTGCACTAGTTGTAGCTGGTACTGAAATACAACAGTGGATATAATAACTATATAGACATGGCCCACTGTACACATCTGGTCAGTCCATTTGCAATCATCAGTATCTTGTGTGCGTGTGTTTTCTGTGCAGGCACATTTATCCTGGTAAATTAGATGTCAGACAGCGGAAAAACTCCCAAAAAAAATGCAGTTAGTATAATCCAGGAATAAAGCATGAAGAACTGAAGCGTGTCCCTACAAATGCAACAATCTGGCATCAGATAAAATACTGCAAGGCTGATGAACTGATGAGAGGCAGGTGATCACACTGAGCGAGGTGATGAGCCGATTGATGGCGGGTGCACAGGTGAACAGGGATCCAGGAGAGTGAAAAGCAGGACAGGAACCACACACATGCACAAACACATACACAGAAAGACCAACAGGGGACATGGCGGGCGTGAGGAAACAGAGAGAAACAAAGGAAACCAAACTGAGGCACAGCCGTTATCACAACAAGATCAAAGTAGTGATCATTACCTGATGCAAGAGCAGGCACAACACTGACGTTCCTGGCAAGTCTTGCCATCAGCTGATAGTCGTCCATCATCTGTTGTCCTTGTTGTCTGTGTCCTGCACTGATGGCAGTAGTCGGCCCTCATCATTCCACGCCTGCACTTTTCAGCCAATTCACACTCAGCAGTTTGGCCGTTTTTGAGTGTGCGCACTGATAAATGCAGTACAATGCATTTTACCGACTCCGGCAAGAGCGATCTTCCGCCCTCAAAAAAGTTTGAGGGTGGAAGTGGCCGATTTGGGACACAGCATCTGATTGAAAGTTCAGCTTGAGGGAATCAATGCACAAGAGGAGAAAGGAAGTGAGGAAAGTAAACAAAAGATTAAATTCAAGCAGCTGTGAGATGGAAAACAATCAGGTAAGATTTTTTTTTGCCATTGTGCTCTTTTGCAGAAACAGTTCATGCTTGGGTTAATGTTTATACATAGGGAAAATATAATTTGTTCTTTCAACATCAGGTTATGTCGATCGTTTGCATACTAGCTAGCATCTTTAATCCATCCTGTCGTTCTCCGGGGTTCCCTTTTTTAAATAATGAATACAGATACTGCCACCTGCTGGTATGGAGAGTTAGTTCCTCTCATGCAGGTGCAGAATGTACACGATAGTTGGCTGTCAGCTGTAGTCAATTCAATTCAATTTAAATTCAATTCAATTTTATTTACAGTGCCAAATCATAACAGAAGTTATCTCAGGACACTTTACAGACTAGGTAAAGACCACACTCTATGATAAACAAAGACCCAACAATTCCCCCATAGAGTACGGTGGCAACGAAAACCTTCCCAATTACAGGCAGGAACGTCAGACAGACCCAGCTCTGTGGAGGACAGACATCTGTCTTGACCGGTTGGGAAAGAAGAAAAGGAGAGAGAAAGAGAGAGAAAAGACGGACAGATGGACAGAGAAAGACAAAGACAGACACAAAGACAGAGACAGACACACTTCCAGTAACTATAATAATATCTATAGTAATGTGAATATGACTTATATGTTATGGCAGTTAATACAGCAGAATAGTAGAAACAAGCACAGCTAAGGTGATAAATTATAATAGTAGCAGGAAGCGTCATGCAGGACCACGGCAGCAGGCACCACCATGATCAGCAGAGACCTGCGAGACGACAAAGCACAAACAACTCCGGGGAAGAAGTTGAATTAGTAACATGCATTGATGAGACATGAATGATACAGACAGAGAGGAGAGAAGCTCAGAGTATCTGGTAAAGTATTATCCCCCGGCAGACTAGGCCTATAGCAGCATAATTAAGCAGAACAAAATCAGCTTAAAAATAACAACATTGCTAAGGGCTCGTAATTGCTAAGGGCTGTTTGTAGTCCTTGCGGTGTGTTCATGTGCAACTTTTTGGGTGGGACACAGATGACATGAGGCGACGCAAAAGTCTGCCTTCAGTGCCACTAGTTCTTTGAAGCTGATTTGGTGCGTCTGGGCCTTTAAAGGTGCTCTCCTTGAAACACTGAAAAAAGTGGAACCTACACACACACACACACACACACCCTCTGTGACAAGATATAATTGCAGAGGAACTTGTTCTTTCAGAGCCTCCATCTTGTCACGTTCATGATCATCGTGTGCTGACAAACACATTCACCTCTCTACTTCCAGTCTGTCCCCTATATGTTACCCTCTTAAATCCACACACACACACACACACACACACACACACACACACACACACACACACACACACACACACACACACACACACACACATTCCTATTACACTTCTGCCCTTACTACAAGCTTGAGTGAAGTTGTAATTGTGACGATCTGGGCTGACAGACCAACCGCTCACTAACATGGGGGCTTATTAACGTCTAGGGAGGGAATGTCCCCACAGACACTGATATTGGAATACTCATCAAAAAGGCAACAAGTGCTTTCATTAGTGGGTCATATGATCAATTGTCATTGTTTTAACTCACTCTTTGATAGAAATTAACTTAAAAGGCAATTAAATGGATGTAAATCTTAAGTACAACTTTAAGGCTTAATATAATTTAAACAGGTGAGTAATAAAAAGTATAATTTGAATGCTCTGTATGTCGAGTCGGCTCCTTTAACTCTTTCCACTGATGTTTGCATTCAGTCTGTACACACCGTAGGGTTCTGCTGCCTGACAGGACTAGACAAAGTAGTTGTCACGTCTGTTGTTTGAGCAGGTTGTTGCAAAAATCATTGGTCTTGGGTCAAGTCCAGGTTTGGTTATTTTTAAATGCAATGCCCAGTGAGAAGAGTGAAAGTAAAGTCCTTATGTTGCACCTGTCCTGAGAACGTAACGATAGAGCAAAGCAAAGATGGAGATGCTGGTCTCAGGCTTCAAATGTAGTTTTACTAGTCAGGTTCAGCCAGGTTGGGCGTGGTAGGGACCAGGTTTGAGTTTGTGGGTGTGTGTGTGTGTGCGCGCGCGCGCTGCGTGTGTGTGCGCTGCATTGATCTAGACTCTTACATCAATGTTTCTTCCTATGCGAATGTGTCATTCTTTTAGTCCTGAAGCTTCGTTATAAATCTCTCTGCCTCTCTCTCACATTCTCTCAGCTGAGGAGAATGTACCGTAGCATTCAATATTCTGTAATAAAACACTCACCACTCCAGTGCTCATTTATTGGTGATGTTGTTTGCCAGATAGTGTTTCTTTACATTTTCTTAAATCATGCCGAACCACTGCTAATGTGTGTGTCATCTTATACAACGTCTCCGTCATCCCTCTGTGCACCCTTCTGCTGTCTCTGTGTGCTTCGCGTCACGGGCACACATTTCCAAACAGCACTGAGTCGGTGGATGATGGATGTGTTCATACTTATTTGGCCTCTGAAGCTGAGTCTGATAACCTGAAAACACAAGATGAGATGATGTGGGGATCAAAGATGAGGTCAGGTAAAGTTAAGTGATGTCAGATATGAGGAACAATAAACACAACACCGTACAAAATTGGACTCAAGATGAGATAAAATAGAGCGGGTGAGAAAATGTAAAGAGTACTAAGTAGCATGAGTTGAAGTAAGAATGTGAAAGAAAGGGTAAAATAGATGAGACAGGGTTAGACAATTATATTGGGAGATAAGAAACAAGTGCAAAGAGATGCAGTTCAGATGAAGTAAAGTATCAGATGTGGAGACGAGAGAGAAGATGGGGAGAGGGGGGACATGTCAGGTGAGACAAGACCAAATCAAATTTAATGAGATGATTCATTTTGATGTATATTTTATGGTTTGTGTAGGAAATCATTGTAGCGCTAGAGATATTTTGAAAGGGTGTTACGTCATGACTTAACAGCCGGATAATCAATTGAATACACTACAAAGACAAGACATATAATAAAAAAAAAACCCTGTTTGGATCATTCCACAGGTGAACAGGTTCATTGAAACAGGTGAGTGTCACTTCACAAGCCAGGACAGAGCGAGGGTCACCACTTTGTGAACAACTGCATGGGCAAATAGTCCAACAGAATAATATTATCATCAAAAGATTCAGAGAATCTGTAGAAATCTCTGCTCGCCAGCGGCAAGGCCGATTACTAACATTGAATGCTCGTGACCTTCGATCCCTCAGGTGGCACTGCTTTAAAAACCGACATCATTCTGTAAAGGATGTTACCACGTGGGCTCAGGAACACTTCAGAAAACCACTGTCAATTAACACAGTTCATCATCTATAAGTGCACGATAAAACTCTACCATGCAAAGTGAAAGTCATACATCAACAACACCAGAAAGACCACCGGCTTCTCTGGACCTGAGCTCATCAGTGACGGACTGACGCAAAGGGGAAAAGTGTGCTGTGGTCTGAAGAGTCCACCTTTACAATTGTTTTTGGAAATCATGGAGGTTGTGTCCTCCGGGCTGAAACAAAGGAAAAGGACCATCCAGATTGTTTTTAGTCCAAAGTTCAAAGCCAGCATCTTTGATGGTATGGGGGCGTGTTAGTGTCCATGGCATCATGGGTAACTTCTGTGAATGCACCATTAATGCTGAAAGGTAAGTACAGCAACATTTAAAAGAGCAACATTTGCTGCCATCCAAGCCAAGTCTTTTTCAGGGATGCCCCTGTTTATTTCAGCAAGACAATGACAGGACACATTCTGCATGTGTTCCAACAGCGTGGCTTCGTAGTTAAAGAGTGCAGGTACTAGACTGGCCTGCTGCAGTTCATTGAAAATGTGTGGTGCATTATGAAGCGCAAAATACAACAATGCAGAAACATCCTGCTACAATGCACAACAAACAGACTCAAGTGGTCATTTATTCCTGCTGCTATTAGCATGTTAAATGAATCTCTTAAAATGCAATAACCTGAATCTATTTGTTGTTGTTGTATCTATTTATTGGTTGTGTCCTTTGGGGATAGTAAAGATATTTTATTAGACTTTGGAACTCTCTCCCCAAACCTGTCCGTGACTCTCCCTAACTCCCCACGGTCCATGTATCTTTTGGTCATTCAATTTTCAACTCACAAATGGATCTTAAAAATCAAAAAATTAGTAGTTACCGTTGCCTTAGCTTGTATTAGCTTAGCTGCAATCTTCCAAACAACAATAAGCCATGAAATCCAGCATTTCTGACCAAAACTTATTACAAACAGCAATAGTCAGACCCCTTAGAACTGTAACCGATGTGTTATGATAAGTTATTTTGTCAAAGTTGGACGGCTCTGTCACTGTATCACCAGTTGGGCGCCGTTCGCTGATATGGTCCCTATCCGGACACATCCCATCTGGAACAGTTTCCGGTCTTTTCTTGGTGCTTTTAGAATTCATTTACACACTTCTAAGCCACCACGTCTTGATATTATTTTACCTGTGTGGGTAAATGTCACCTAAGCATTACATTTGCTATTATGGAAGTGTGTCTTTATCGTTGTGTTCAGTTTATTTATTAACATTAGATTGCTTGAGTATCTTAGAACAGCACTATGTAACGGATTTATGTCACCAGTCGGACTGTTTTTAAATTCGATCAAACCTTCTGTTTAACCTACAAATATGAATGCTCGTGTAATGTTTCAAAATTATTTAATGGTGTTAAACTAAAGTCTAACTTCTTACTTTTGTAACCATAAACTGTTTTAATGGTCCGATTTAGCTTTGTGTTTACAGTAGACATCAAAAGGACGCTGACACCGGTGAATTAACGTTGTGTGCTACCCTTGGCCATACTCAGATGCCCCGTTCTCCTCGCCGTGAACACTGGGAGCTCCAAACAAGTCTGTCAACACGTTCAGGGCCACACTTCAGGCCTTCATAATAAATGACGTGCTCTAACAGCTCCAAAATATACCGTAAAAGTCTTCTTCATTTCCATTTTTAATGTAAACCACCACCTGAGCCGCTCAGGCTGAGCGTTGCCCAAACTTTCTTACTGCTTTCTCTCATCTAAGTCACCAAATGTCCATGGACAAATATGAAATATCACTTGTAGATTCTTAGAAGTGTGTAAATGAATTCTAAAAGCACCAAGAAAAGACGGGATGTGTCCGGATAGGGACCCTACCAGCGAACGGCGCCCAACTGGTGATACAGTTACGGACTGTAGATTAACAGCCGTCAGACTTTGACCAAATAACTTATCATAACACATCAGTTACAGTTCTAACGATTCTGGCTGTTGCTAGTTGTATTAGCTTTTGTTTTTGCTAAGGCAATGGTACAGCTTCTGTGGCCTTATATCTAACGTTAGTTATAGCTCTTAGTATATTAATAGTGTATGATGGGCTGTTCCTCTGAATTTTTCCATATAATAATAATATTTAAACAATAATAATGGTACTCTCTGTTCACCGTAGCTATGGCAACAACAACAAGCTAGCGTTCCAACAACAATAAGCCATAACGATAGATACGGCACTTTTGAACCAAACCAGTCCCAACTCCCAACAGTCAAGCCCCTCAGGAGCTTAACCGTGTGTTGTCACAAGTTCAAATATCAAAGAAGAAGCAGAAATCCCTCTGTGACACAGCACTGTCCTCACAGCTGCTTTACTGGGGAAATGGAAACTTTCAGTCGGAGAATAGGAAAAAAAACAGTTGTTTTTTCGTTTTTCTCTTCTAGTGATTCTAGTGAGTTTTTGTGATTATAACTACAAAACAAAAATCAAATAAAACGCCTTGTACATGTAATTCAGTTTGGATTTTAGTCTTGTAAAACGAAAATCCAATAACCACTAATTTTTTTGTTATATCCGTTGAATGAATGTGAATTGAAAATCCAATGATTAAAAGATACCGGGACCCCCCTCGATCAGTAAATAACACTATTAATGCAAACTTGACATTGTTTAAGATCTGTGTAATGACAGATTAAGCAACCCACTATAACCTGTCAAAAACAGGCATAATTTTATTTTATTTATCTGTATACATTACATTAAGTTATCATAAGTGGTTGGTTTCGACATTGGCTCATACATATTTTTATTTGACCTCATTTAAAGTGGTAGAATTAGAATTTGTCAGTGTGTTGAAAATTTAAAAGTCATAACAAACATCTAAAACACTGTTAACTTTGCATTTCAAGTGTCAAAATGTCTCAAATGACACTAAATGTCAACACAGTTATAAATATTGTTCATGTTCATGACAGGTGTCATGTCATGGTCATGTCAGTCTTATGCACACCCCATCACATAAAGTCTTACTGCTTTAAGTTAACCTATGGGATTGAAATAAGAACATCTATCTAAATGGGAAGCAACAGCAGTGTTATGATTGTTAGAAGTGTTTGACCTACAGGCCTGAGTCTCTTGGCTAAATTAATAATTCTGCTTCACCACAGAGACCTGTTCAGTGCAGCGCCTGCTGCTTCATTTGGTCATAAAAAAATAATCATGCCGATCAATAACGCTCTGTTTCAGCATGGCACTTTATTTCTGTTAAACTAAAGGGATCTCAGCATCAGCAGGAATGTAATTCTGCTCAGATTTACTCTACATCAGGGCGATTCAATTAATGTGGAATTGGGGCGGGTCGATGAAAATGATCCAAAATGAGGGGCTGGAAAAATATGAACATCACATTAATGGATATTGTAAAACAATGCAGGTGACATAGGAGGGAATATATTTTATCAATGTAAATATTTGTCATAGGTCTCAAAGTGCAACAAGCTTGTCAAAAACAATCCTTGTTGAATGAACAAACCTGTTAACCAGAGGTTTACACTCAATTATTGGACTAAAGTAAAGTTTGAGGCTCTTGTCCTTTACTTGAGTATTTTTATTTACATGCTCCTTTATTCTTCTACTCCTCTACAAAGCAGTGAAATATTCTACTTTTGACTCCACTTCATTTATCTGATTACTTCAGTTACTAGTTCCTTTACCAGGCTGACAAGCACATGTGAAACATTAGTTTATTCATCAGAAAATGGACTGACACAAATGAACGTAACATAAATGCAGAGTATTTTTTTACAGTTCAGTGGGAACGTGGTGTTGAAGTTTGCATGATTTTTGAAAATGCCTTCTCAGCTTATCCTCTTTCCTCCCAGATTTGGCTGCGGAGTAAACACAGGCTTCACAGTGACAGAAACTAAAACTTCTCCGTTCTCTGGTGAACTGACAGTTTTCTGTGTTAACCTTATTTTTTTCACAGTAGAAAAAACATTGCGTTGGTGATTTGACCACAGATTTAACCAGACAGAAACGATTGAGAACAACAGAGCGGAGCTCGGCGAGCGGTTGCCGAGAGGATTCGATTCTATATACATGCAATTAATGGAGGGATGTCAGAGCAAGGGGGGCCCAATGGATCGGCACCCTGAGCAGTTGGGGGTTTGGTGTCTTGCTCAACAGCACCTCAGTAGTGCCCAGGAGATGAATTGGCACCTATCCAGCCACCAGTCCACACTCCATTCATGGTCCACAGAGGGACTCGAACCGGCGACCCTCCAGTTCGGCGCCGAGTCACCTATGGACTACTGCCGCCCAATAGCTGATCAAAATATGAAAGCTAGCCATCCAGGCCTCTGGTGCAGAACAGCAACACTTTATTTCACTGTATTTACATTACTGTGTTGAATTTTTCACCAGGATAATCCTCGCATTTGGGACCATTTGGTTCTAAATGGGCATTAATGTCTAAAAATATGGAGTTGAAAGTTAGAGAGTGAAAGTTCCTTGGTAAGTTCACTGCTTTCAGTGTTACCTTTCATTATTGTCGTGTGTTGTTTATGGTGTTTTTTTCTCAGCTCTGTGAAATGAGTTTCCCCGCACAAAACAGCAGGCTGAAACACAATATGTGGAGTGTCTCTTCACAAATTGCAGTTTACAGTTTTAACCTTAGTGTTTGTTTCCCTTCATGGAAGTATGTATGTATCTGTCTCAGTGCTCTATTCAACTCAAAATGTTAACAAACCCGCTTTAGCTATGCGTGCAACTGCCGATGTTGGTATGTCGGTCAGTCAATCCACCAGACCCAGACTGAAATATCTGTACAACTATTCAATGAATTGACATACAATTGTGTACAGCCATTCATATTCCCCAGAGAATGAACCCTAACGATTTAGGTGATCCCCTGAGTTTTCCTCTAGCACCATCATAGGGTCAAAGGCTCTGTTCACACTGCAGGTCATCATGCACAATTCCAATTTATTGCCTCAAATCCGATTTTCTGTTCACGTTACGTCTTTAAATGTGGCCTGTCTACAGATGCTGTGTGAACAGCTCACGCTCCTGAAGTGACCCGCATGCGCAGTTGATCATTGATGACAACATGCCACAACGTTCGGACATTTCTCTCAAAATGCTATCGAAAACAGATGGTTACGATAAGACGCGGTCTAAAACTTCCCTCTCCCTCCAGTGGCCGCCTGCTTCATTGCTGTCCTCCATGTTTGTTTTGATTCTGTTCCTGGCTCCGCGTATTGCACTTTTTTTTTCAACCTTATCATTTATGTACAAAAAAGTGCAGCGCGGGTCAGAATGACGGCAAAGTCGCATAAAATGAACCTGAAAATGTCAGATTCAATGTCATTCAGGTCACTAAGAACTGAAGTGAGAACGTAGCAAAAATGTGTCCACTACTTTGGTTTTAGGAGCAAATACCTGCAAAACTGACATTCACATCACCCTGAGCTGTAGACTACTTTATGTTAAGCACTGATGCAAATGCTAGCATGCTAACACAGTGAACTAAGACAACAATGTAACATCCACCTGCTACAGCTCAGAAATATTGCAGCCTATTTTCATTCTCAGAGTGTCAAATACTGCTGTTGTCATGGCTCTTGGAGGTTGACCCGTCGCACAAGGCACCTTTGAGTGTCTGTTTATCACGCAGCAGGCTTTCAACTGTAAATCCATCCACTGCATAATTAGACGCTGAGAGCAAGTGCTCCAGAAATAAGATCAACAAAATCTGTGCAGAGAGGAGAAGGTCAGAGTGGTGATGAGTCAAACAAACACAGGACTTTCACCCAGGAGACTGGTTTGTGTTCTGTTCATGTCTGTGTTTCACAGTGGTTATGTTACAAACGCATATCTTTGAACCCTAACTTTGATCATTCCCTTGCCTTAACCAAATCAGGTAGTTTTGTACTAGGCCCTACTGGGGTTAAATCAGACACTAGTGGGGGTAAACCAGTCCCCAATAGGATTAGAACCAGACTTTACTTGGATTAAAATGGACGTTAGTGGCATTAAACTACACTCTATTTATCGAAAACAGACATTAAAGAACTGTAACGGGGCAGACCCATTTAATAAATCTAATTTGTTACGTATGTTTTACTGGTGAGAACTTTGCCAAAACAACAGCGTGATTTGGGGGTTTTAATGATATTGTTTATTAAAAAAATTGAAACATACGTCTCATAGCGTCCAGGGCTACAGCCTCTTTAAAGTCAGATACAAAGTCCAGAATCCGTGAGAGGGTGCGTCTTCCTCCTGTGCGGCCGGGCCGTGTTCAGACACCGGATTTAGGAGGCCTGTGTAGAGAATCCACAGTTAAGGACGAGTCTGCAGTTCTATGGTGTCCTACTTCCCCATTAATCAACACACTATTCAATGACCCTGCCTTTTATCATCAAAATAGAGGGTCGTTAACAGTAATCTAGACGAACAAAATGGCACTGCTGACAACATTTTTTTATCTAACAAAATAAATTACTAGCCTTGTGAGACCGTCCTAATCTTATGAGCTCCATTGTATTTTACTTGCAGATCAGTCCGGTAAAGTGCGGCAGAAAACATTTGGAACCGTTTGCCAAGCGAACGTCCAATCAGTGTTGGTTTTGAGGCGGATTTAAGGGTGACGAAACAAGAGGCGACTGTTCAGTGTTAACAACATGGCGGCTTCCACGGATGAGATGAGCGCAGCTTTCGAGCAAAGCCACTATTTTTTAAGAATATGGACCTTGACACTGTTACTCTGATACTCTTTGTTGATGTGGTTGGTTGATATGGCCCGTATGTTGGTGATGGACCAGTATTTTGGGGATGATACGCATCCCCTCGTCTCAGCACTCCTCACGGACCGCACTGGTCGTTCCCCTCCTGTTTTCCCGTCTTTCTCGTCCCCGCTCTCTTGCTCCTCGCCGACACCGCACACTGTCTTTTTCTCTTCTCCGTCTCCTCTCACAGACCTTCACACCTGTCTCCTAATCAATGTCCCACACACCCCCTGCCAGTGCACCGATCCCCTTGCTGCTTTCCCAGAGTTGTCAGGTGTTTCTGATTAAGTGTGTGCAGCTAATCAGTCACAGGCAGTAGCGGTTCTGGGCATGGGCCGACGGGGCCGCCGAGGTGGGACAGTTTTTTTCATGACATGTGGGGGGCACAAGAATCACCTCGGCCACGCAGAGCGGTTTTCTATTATCTAACTGTCATATCACTGTGTGGGGTTTTGGCAAATTGGCAGCAGCAGGCGTCTTGGCTTGCTGGCTTTTCCGTTGCCTGACACGAGCGCTAACCTTACAGAAACTTCAGGAAGCGACTCAACTGGTACAGAAATTGAGCCTGATGGTATCATAACGTCACCTGGAAAGTGACAGTAGCCTATACATTATCATTAACCTAAGTGTAACAGCAGGGGATTGTTGGTATATTGAAATGTATCTAGATCTTACTTCACTAATGTTAATGTGGTGCATGAATGAATGCGGGAGAAGGGAAGAAATAGTGTGTGTGTGTGTGTGTGTGTGTGTGTGTGTGTGTGTGTGTGTGTGTGTGTGTGTGTGTGTGTGTGTGTGTGTGTGTGTGTGTGTGTGTGTGTGTGTGTGTGTGTGTGTGTGTACAGTAGTAAACAGATGATGAGATAGATGAGAACTCCTGGCCAGCCTTGTATTATATAATATTTTGGACATAAACTTGAGCATTTATTTGCTCAAGTAAGTGAACATAAACACATACAGGCTACATGAGCCGCTCAGGTAGAGAGATCACAAGAGTAGTGAAAATAAATAATGATAATGATATCAGGTTACTTTCATATTTAAATTGTGCCTCGTCAGAGCATAGCATTCCTACCTGCTCATCTGAAACCTCTATCTCACTGCTCCCAGCTGTCTCTATTCACCTTCTTTGATCTGATACACTGTAAAACAATACACTGAATACTGTGATTCATTCATTCATCTTGTCCCTGTCTGGGTCGCGGGGGGCTGGAGCCGATCCGAGCTGACATCGGTCGTGAGGCGGGGTCCACCCTGGACAGGATGCCAGTCTATCGCAGGGCACATAGAGTAGAACAGAGACAGACAACCATTCACACCTACGTGAAATTTTAGAGTACTCATTATAATTTCAAACCATCTTGAAAGTGGTTACTTGTTTTTTTCACCTTCACTGATCTTGTATAAAACAAAACAAACTTTTGGGGGAGGATTAACCATCAACCCTATTAACTATGGCATATTCTTCTATTTTCCTCTCGCCTGGTCTCCTAGTGTAAGTATAGTGGTTAAACCTCAGCCCTATGAGGTACAATCAAGTATTTTGCAACCTTTTATTCAGAACAACCTGGGCTTTCAGAATATTCATGCTGTGGTGGTGTCACATGACCACATATAGAAAGGAAAATACAGAAGATTATTATGAATGTCTTTCAAAATGTTATACGGGAGTTCTTTAAGGGCTTAGGGACTGGGGGGCTCTAACTATGGTATGAAATGTATTATTTGCAGGAATGCACTTGGTATGGTATATCATGTACCATGAAAACAATGGCCCTCATTTATCAAACGAACGTACGGCAGAAAAACGTGCGTACGACCATTTCCAAGCAAACTTCTGCATTTATCAATTTACACGTGAGAGGGAGCTACGGTCAAATCTCACGTCTGGCCTGAGATCGTGTACGCAAATTTGAGCCTGTGTATTTGCGGTGCAGCACAGCAAAATCTGGTTGAAGATAATGAACAAACCTCAGCTGTCATTTAGCATAAGCAGTCACATATTAAGAACAGATCAAAACGGATTCTTAAAACGAATAAAAAAAATAAAAATTGTCGTTGGAGCAATTGATTGTACTCATGTGCGTCTGAAGGCACCATCCATGAATGATTACGCATTCATCAATCGCAAAAACTACCACTCGATAAATTTACAGGTGATTTGTGATGCCAAGCTATCGCTTTTAAACATGGTGGCCAGGGAGACACACACAATTTTTTTAACAGCTCGGCTCCAGCCCCCCGCGACCCCGACAGGGACAAGCGGTTGAAGATGAATGAAAGAATGAAAGAATGACTGTGTTGGCGCGCGGCTGCAGGAAAGCGCACTGCAGAGCCAAAGTCATCTCCTCGGTAAGTGGCTACCCTCGATAAATTGCATTAAATCAAACAAGGTATCAGATGATTAACATTTAGGTATGGTTCTTCTAGGTGACAAAGATTAAAAATAAACGGAATACCTAATAACACCGCTGGCAAACCCCGCTACAGAGCAGGAGCGCAGGTTCAACAGTGTGCACACGGGTCACAGTGGAGCGCTGCTTCGGGTTGACTGCCTCCGTTATTCTTTTCCATACAGCGTTTTTATGGGCCCCTTTTATTCCACTCCTAAGACTGCCAAAAAGCACATCTTTATTTTGCTCCATCTCGGATGTCAGGATGCCGATCTCTGTGTCGGAAAAGTTTCTTTTCTTACCAGTGTTTTGTCTCTCCGTGTTTGATCTCAGTGGGCGAGGCCTCCGAACCAGGAATATTTAAGGGTGTAACATGTTAATGACGATCGAATTCAGCCGCCGCATTTATCAAGGCCCGCTCATTCGTACACTGAGATTGGTCAGATACGAATGTTTCATAAATCACACATAGGTCCTGTAGTACGACCAATTCTGCGCTCAGATCAGCGCCAATTTTCACGCAAGATTGATAAATGAGGGCCAATGTGTGTTAAGTGAGGCAGAGAGGCACTGCACAGTCCAGACATTATGAGCTGCAGACATTTTTTGTCATGTTTTTCTGCACTAAACACAGTGACCAAGTGAGCGCTGAGAACTGAATGTCACAGAGAGTAGGACTAACTTTTGTTCACTTAACATTATTTGACTCGTGAGTGGTGGCACTGTAGCCCTAACAGTAGCGTTCCTCCTCTTGGGAAGATATTTTTATTCTTCTGCCCAACCAACAACTTAAATTTGTTGGTTGGCCTTTCTTTTTCTCTTGTGCTGTCTTCATCCCACCATGGCTGTTTCACACATAGGGAGAGACTGGAGGGGTGCACAGGTCTGAGGTGGGCATAACCAAAGCTCAGAGCGGTAGAGTGCGCCGAAAAACGTCGCCATTTTGTACTGCTAAATTGAGAAAATCGACCATATTGTTGTGTTTTTAATACTAACATTCATCATCAATAATTATGATATCATATTGGGTGGGTTGTGGTGGCTGGTTTGGATTATTGGGTGGGTTGCAATCCAAAATAATGGGGAAATTAAATGTATTTATCTTTTTCACAGCTTTGACCACTCAGGCTCGCTGGCTTCTAACAGCAGATGTGGAAGGTCAGAACCCAATGTAATAATATCCTACATATTTATGAATTCACATTTTATGACTTTATTAATTCCTGTGATATGAGATATATTATTAAAATACTACTGTTTAAAAATATAAGAAAGGTCAAAATACGCTACCATAAGGTGGTAGCCCCGAAAAACCACGCCACTGAAGGAAAAGGAAATGGAAAGTCGAACCAAGCTGATAATGATGATGTGTGTGGAAAAACAGCATATGGGGTTAAACCAGGCTGGTTAGTTATGTGCATGTACGCGTGCTGCAACACTTTTTTTTAATCTATTTATTTTTGTTATCCTATAATGTGTCCGTATTTTCAGTAATTGGTTGTGTTTGTATGTAGCTAGATAATATCAGTGCGGGACCAAAGAGTCTGAAGGTTGGCGTCTGGTTTGCAGCTGAGCAGCCATCTTGTGTCAGAGCTCAGCTGACAAAGCACTTGTTAATGACGTGCTGCCATGGAGGGACAGGTCAGACGAATCCATTGGGCTGGAGTTATGGAATGAGCGGGTGGAGGAGGATGAAGGGGAGAAGGATGCTGAAGGAAAGGGGTGGGGTACGGTTGCTGTGCTTCATCTGCATCCGTCAAATTATCTGTTCATCAAATATTGAACAGACTAAAACAGATGTGAAGTATCGACTCAGCGCAAGGGACAAAATGTGGGGGAGTGCAGAGGGATAAAGATAAGGGGGGAAGGGAGAAAAAAAGAGGTTGAGGAGAATTAAACCATCCAAAGTAAATTAGGACAGTACAAGTCAATTTCAGTATTAACTAGCATGGATCTGACTGTGTTATATATTTGGATTCTTCCATACTCCTCAGGGACTCGTTCAGATGGAAGATATGCTGTATATTAAAGGTTGAATATGGAGAATGAGCCGAATAGCACCATCAAGTGTCTCAAGATCAGTCGCAACAACAAAACATAATTCGAGCATTCAGGTTGCCAGGTTGGTCAGACCCAACCCAGTAACCTACAGGAGACCAGAGTCTGTTTGAGTCTGTTTGAACCCATCCCCTCAGGCAAATCACACCATAAAAACAAGGATTGCAGAGGAGTTTGAAAGAAAGTTACCGTAGCCGTTAGCGTTAACCGCTCCAGCTAAGTAAGGATAAAAGTGATGTTGCTCTCTCTCAGTCCATGGAGTGAATGCTCGGCCTATATTGACTCTGATTTTTGCCCGTCTCCGCTCACTCAGCTGCTGGGACAAATAACACCCCCTTCACTGAGGCTCCGAAGTAGCTGCAGGATTGGCAAACTCCATTTCACACAGTGACAGCCTACAGTAGCTGCACCCAACAACAGGCAGCCCTGGCAACCAGCAACGCCCAACGCTTTTGGCTGCTATAATAGAAACGTGAAAGAAAGTCATTGTCAAACCAGTGAAAAAAAATTAAAATATTAATTCAGACTAAATATATTTTCTATGGAAGAGCATTCTTTTTATTCTGTACCTCTCAAAACACCATGTGGGTGTATTATTATTTTTTTTAATATAGCTTTTAATGAATCAACCTTTAAAGTAAGAGCAAATATGGAGACCACTATCATGGTCTTCAAATTTTCAGCAATGATTCTTTTACTACCTTACAGCAGACATTCTCTGCTTGTCACGGCGCAGGTGTAATTGATTGTTATTTATTCTACAGTTCTACCCACAGTGATGCTATTTCTATCATCCAATTACTGCTGTTTCTACTTACTTTATGAATTTTTAAGTTCAGAAAGGCATGTCAATAAAAAAAGAACACAAAAGTATATAATATTAAATTAGTTTAACAAATAAGAGAGAAAAAACAAAACTGTGGAACTGTGTGAACATGTTTACTAATGCTGATGATTTTGATCAGGGTTTTATTTTAAATTATTTAATTTAGGACAGACACGAAATGTGGATAGAGAGATGGGGAGACATGCAGCAAAGGGCCGTAGGTAAGAGTTGAACCCTCGAGGACCTTCAGCCTCTTCACATGGAGTGACTGCTCTAACCACTGTGCCAGTGGCGGCCCCTTGATCAGGGTTTTTTTTTTTTTTTTTTAACCAAAAGTAATTTAAGAGGAGTGTTTGGGTGTTTCTACCAAAATAAAAATGTATTGACAGTGAAACACCTTTCTGCGGCAGCATAATTAACCTGAAGTGAATTTGATTTTGATGATGATGATGGTACCCACGGTGATGACATATCATCTGCCCAAGCAGATGAGTTTTTACTGGGCTCTCCTTGTTTCCCTCATTCTTTTGAGCCTGGAGTTTTTCTGTCTCCTCTCTCTGCTGTCGGAGTGAATGAGGCCCAGAGGAGCACTATCAATTAGCAGCCTGTGTTCAGCACTCTGCAGCAATCCTGCTATGACAGGGGTGATCAATCTGCAGTCTGCATGCACACAAACACAAACACACAGACACACACAGACACACACAGACACACACACACACACACACACACACACACACACACACACACACACACACACACACACACACACACACATTGCATCTAACCCCCGAGACAGAAGCAGTCACCAGACATTGAAAGGCAGACATTGCTGTTGGTAGCTTTTAATTTAATACCAAAACATCTCAAATTCTTACATGCGAACAAAAGTGGAAAGAAGAAACATGTTTCACCAAACTGCAAACTCTACAATGTTTCTTTCCACAGCGACAGTGTTTATATCAACAGCTACGATGTTTCTACCAACAGAAACAATGTTTTTATTGGAGCAATAATGTTTCTATTAACAGAAACAATGTTTCTGTCCACAGCAGCCTTATTTCTATGAACGGTTACAATGTTTGTCTACAGCAACAAAGTTTCAATTCGTTGTGACATTTCTACCAGTTGCAACAATGTGTCAGTAGACCCGATCACAATGTTTATTTTACCATATGTTCTGGGTAAAATCCCCTGTGTGCATACAATTCAATAGGGCAGAGCAAACAGCGGCCAGGAACACTGTTTCTATCCACAGTGACAATGTTTCTACCAATATAGACAATGTTTCTGCCAACGGCAATAATGTTTCTGCCAACAGCAACAGTTTTTCTGACAATGGCAACAATGTTTCTACCAACAGAGACAGTGTTTCTGCCAACAGCAACAATTTTTCTGCCAACAGCAAGTGTATTTGCCAACAGCGACAATGTTTAGGCCAACGGCAACAATGTTTCTACCAACAGCGACAATTTTTCTGCCAACAGCAAGTGTTTTTGCCAGCAGCAACAATGTTTCTGCCAACGCCAACAATGTTTCTACCAACAGCGACAATGTTTCTGCCAACAGCAAGTGTTTTTGCCAGCAGCAACAATGTTTCTGCCAACAGCAACAATGTTTCTGCCAACAGCAACGATGTTTCTACCAATACAGACAATGTTTCTGCCAACAGCAACAATGTTTCTGCCTACGGCGACAATGTTTTTGCCAATGACAACAATTTGCAATTTGTCCGCATTAAAAAGAAAGCTTAAATTATCTAACAATTGCTAAAACCACGATCTACCTAGGATTTAATCGGCATTGCAGGAAACTCCATGCTGTGCCTCTACTACACACATTCTGCAGGGGCAGAGTCTGTCACCCCTCTGGATCAGCAAACTAGTTGTTGCCATTACAGAACAGCCGCTAACCTCTGGGCTGCTGATGCAAAATGAAACACAGCACAAAAACATAGCAGTCATTTGTTAACATTAGTTAGACTCTATTAGCTAGCGTTAGCTAATGTCACTGTTGGCTGTAAGGTAGCTAAAGAAAGGCAAACATCACATCCTTTGGATTCTCCTGGAAAATTCATCCTTTACAAATGTAGAAGTCAGTCCAATTTGCCACTGGAGAGGTGTTTTCTCATTCCTTCATCTTGACTGGCATGAGGGGTGTCACCACAGGACATTTCCCCCCTGATGTTGAGACACAGAGGCTAAGATCTTACAATAGCGATAGCAATAACTTAGTTGACGATTGCTAACGTTAGCTCCATGGATGGGAGGCTCGATGTCAAGTTGCACCTGCTATACTGTACTACCATATTCTTGTTATTATGTCCCTCTGAATTTAAATGTTATTTATTTACCTAATTACTTATTTTGAATCTTTATTTCTCTCTCTTTGATATCTATTTATGAGACAGACATAGGCATTAAATCTGTATGAATGGTTTATTTGTTATTGATGTTTTGAAAATCAATATACATATTATATAAAATTATACTCACCTGCTCTCTCTAACACTTCAAATAATTGTTGACAGTGTTCTGCAGGAGAAAATAAATGTGTGAAAATGTGAAATTGAACTGAAGATCTGTGGTGACTGTTCTCTGCTGAGTGAGTGGGGGAGGGATGGAGTGAGAGAAAAGATGAGTGGTCAAAAGGATAGATTAAGGGGAGGAGAGTATGGGGGAGGGGGAGAAGATGGATGAAGGAGGGAAGGAGACAGGGAAGATGGAAGGAAACAAAGATGGATGAGGAAAGAAAAAAGACAGATGAGTAAAAGAACATCCATACTTGCATCCATTTAAACACTGTTTTCTTCGGGCTATAGGATTGAAAAATGAACAGGAAGTGTAGAGGCCACAGCTTTGAATGACTTCAGCACATCTGCACCCACAGGACATCACTAGTTTCTCACACTGCTCTGGTTTATCTTGGTCCATTCTGACTCAGTCTCTTCCACAGTTCGGTAAATGTAGTGGGTTTCTTAGACATTACTTTGTTACTAAGGATTTTCCAGAGATCCTCTATGGGGTTTAGATCTGGACTCTGGCCATTTCATTGTTTCAATATTCCTAGCTTCAAGGAACTGCTCTACCTGTTTTGCATTGTGACGGGGGACATTGTCTTCCATTTAAATTGCAGCTGATTGGGAGACAGTTGCAGTGAAGGTGTTGCATGTTGCCGAAAGAGGTTCACCGAAACATGTGCATTCACCCTGCCATGTAGCTGTACAAGAGGCCCAACTCCTACTGCAGAAAACATCCCCCAAACCATGACACTTCCTCCTCCAAATTTAACTGACTTCTTTAGACACTTTGGGTTTAGTCTTTTCTAGTACGCAGCCGAACATAATGTTTCCCATCAGGCCCAAATAAATTGAACTTTAATGTTATGTCATGGCTGGGATGTGTTTTTCAAAATAAAACAACTCTGATCTGAACTTGGTAACTTGGTCAATCTCATCCTATATGACTTTCTGCACTAACTCTGTCATTCCATCAAAGAAGGTTAGACTGTACCCCAACAATAAACCATGTGTTACAAAAGACACGAAAACATGCCTAAATAAAAAGAAACTGGCATTTTTGCATCGCAACAGACAGAAGGTGCATGAGTTAGAGAAAGAGTTCAGACAGAAATCAAAGCTGGCAAAAATCCACTATAAAAACAAAGTGGAGGGTAAATTTACAATAGGGAATGTCAGGGAGGCTTGGCAAGGGCTCAATTCCATGATGGGAAGAGAGCAGAGGACTGTGCATATCAAACGCCCTGATCCCACCTCATTTGGAGAGCAGCTAAACACATTTTACAACAGATCGACAACTTACACCTGTCAAGACCTGAGACCTCCAGCACTCCCAGCCCCTCAAATGCTTCAATCAAAATGGAGAAAATTAAAGTGGTCCACTTTCTTTCCAAAGTGAACCCAAGAAAATCATCAGGCCCAGACAGACTACATGGTTGAATTCTTGATCCAGCTCTTCCAGCTGCTTTTCATCTCAGGTTTTGTTCCTCGCTCATGGAAAGAATCCACCATTATTCCAACCCCCAAGAGTACCAAAGCTATGGTCCCCAAAGACTACAGGTGAGTGGCCTTGACATCTGTTCTATGCAAGTGCATGGAACGGGTGGTATGTGCTGTTAACCTGCTCAGTCGCAGACAGACAAACTCCAGTTTGCCTATAAAGCAAGTCGAGCGGTGGAAGACGCCCACCTGAAACTTTTGGACATTGTTACTAAAACAAGGACCACACTTATGCATTTTACATGATTGGATTTATGGACTTCCCCTCGGCTTTTAACACAGTCAACATGAACACCTTATCAGACTGGCTCACTGAACTACAGGTCACCCAACACTGGTTAAATGGATTGGTCACTTTCTACAGGACAGATCACATGCAGCATGTAACAGTCAAAGGCAAAGGATCCACCAAAATCACCATAAACACAGGGGTCCCAAAAGGTTGTGTCTTATCTCCTATTCTTTTTGCCATTTACACAAAATAACCTGCAACATGGACGAAATGACACTTGTCAAATATGCGGACATGGCCTTGGTGGCTCACCTGGTGGACACTTACAGCCTAATAGCATATTGCCAGGGGGCTTTCATGTATCTGGGCATTGAGGTGAACCGAACACTGTCCTTCTTTGTCTTCTCTGAACAAGCCTACACAAGGGCAAAGCAACAGCTCTTTTTGCTGAGGAAATTGAGGAGTTTTAATGTGACAAAAGACATTTTAACAGTTTACAGATCACTTATTAAGACAGTCCTAACTTACAACATCTCATCCTGGTACACGTTTCTTTCTGTCAAGGACAAAACCAAATTTTCACGTATCATCAAATATGCAAGTAAAATAACAGGCACCACACAGTCCTCCCTGTCAGACCTTCACACACAGACAGTCAGACCTAAAGCCACCACTATCTTACATGAACCCTCACACCCACTCCACATCTCTTTCCAACTCCTTCCCTCAGGCCGTCGCTACAGGTAAAAATCATTCATCTCATCCGCTATCAACATCAACAACAACTCACTATATCCAAGCAATTTCAGTCATAAGCAGCTGGACTTGGTTATTTGTCTAGGAAGACGTTTCACCTCTCATCCAAGGACTTCATCAGTTCATGTACACATCTGACCAGACTGGGACTGGTCCAACTATCTATTGTGGAGATCCAGCTATTCAACCTTCACAAGGCCGTTGGAGTGACAGTCGTTGGTGGGAAGTAGGTTCAGACTTCGTTAGTGCTCTATTGGGTCATAACGACAAGCCTGGAGTCACAGGAGGCCATTTGTGAACAGTTGTTCTTTGAGGTTAGATTGTTGAAGGGATGAAAGGGCAGCATTGTAAATTGGAGATAAGTGGTGTCTCAGACCTCCTCCTCTGTTTAGCGATGGTTTCTCTACTTTTGCAATTCATGGCTTCTTTTACTCCTCTTTCAAACCATCTGTCCTCTCTGTTCAGGATGTGGACATTGTTGTCATCAAAGGAGTGGGCTTTCTCCTTGAGATGTAAATGGATAGCAGAGTCCAGAACTGAAGAGTTAGCTCTCCTGTGTTGGGCCATGCATTTATGCAGTGGTTGTTTTGTTTCTCCAATGTAGAGATCTTTGCATTCCTCATTGCATTGGACAGCATAAACCAGATTGCTTTTGTGGGTGTGTGGTGTTCTGTCCTTGGGATGTACTAGTCTCTGTCTGAGTGTGTCACTGGGTTTGAAATACACAGGGATTCAGAGTTTGTTAAAGATCCTCCTGAGTTTCTCTGATACCCCACCCACATACGGGATGACAATGTTGTTTCTCTTGTTTTCTTTTTCTTTCTAAAACACGTTGGTTGTCTTTCTGGAAGCAGCTGCCGTTTTCACAAAGGTCTAGCTGGGGTAGCCACAAGTTGTGAGGGCGCCTCTCAGGTGCATGGGTTCTTCCCCTTGGGCCTGTGAGCTGGTGGGTACGTTATCAGTCAACAGTAGCCCGAAGCTGCACTTTTACAGACACCTTGACCTCTGCCAAAGTCAGACATGATGGAGAAACAAAAGAACTGTTAAATCCTCCTACTTCCCTCGGGCCCGTTCCGTCAAGCATGCTAAGAAAAGTGGGGCTCAAAGTCCAAAACCTGCCTTTAATGAGCAGAACAAATCATTCGGGGCTAAATCGATTCCGTAAAGGTCAGTTCAAGCTCACACCAATCACCAATTAAACCAATCCCTGTTTCAAAATCTAGTCGTTTTTCTGGAGCCCTACCCTGACTGCCCCTGACCATTTTGTCCTGTCGTCTTCCTGGATATCACCTCAGCCTTCTGTCCCAAACCATGACCTTTGTCCAGTATCTCCTGGTTTCCAGCTCTCTCTCTCTAGAGCTGTTAGATAAATCCCTGCCTGCCATCAACTCTCCTTTTGCCTGTCCCTCTTTGTTGAATAAGATTAATTACAACTAAACCTGCCTGATTGTGTGCTGCTATTGGGTCCTAACTATACCCTTTACTGTACAGGCATAAGCGCGAGCATTGACGGCGGTCCTGATGTCAATTATAGGACTATTCCTCGCGACGGACATTTAAAAAGATACCGCTGAAGCGTTTGCGTTGGCTTAATGCGGCGGTGGAGTGTTTATTGCAGATTTGGTCAGATGAAAACATGAAAAAAAAATCTCTCAGGGGTGATGAAATATAAGCATGAAGCACTCTAGCCGAGGCTCGGATCATTTCAAGTATTGTGAGTACAAGTGGGCCTAGGCCTTGGGGGAGGAGGGAGGGAGGACAATCACACAAAAGCACAAGTGTGCCCTAAGGGTTGCAGCAGACCTGCAGTTTTTGTGGAAGTTTGTTCCAGATATGTGGAGCATATAAACTGAGCGATGCCTCTCCATGTTTAGTTCTGAATCTGAGGACAAAGAGCAGACCTGTCCTGGACGATCTGAGGGGTCTAGTTTTTTTCATAGCTGAGCAGAAGGTCTGATATGTTCCAGTAGTCGAGACTGCTGAAGATAAATGCATGGACAAGTTCTTACCCAGCACGAGTAACGCACATCACCCAACCAATAAGTGGCCATGTGCAGAGAGTGCACTGTGCTGTACAACCATGGTTTCTGGCTTATAAACACTTTGAAGATAGTGTCAGTGCAGAAATGTAAGTAGGCAAGTACAGTTGATGCAGATTCCTCCAGATCTGCACCCTCCTTAAACACTCCCACGTCGGAGTTCTCAAAGCAAATATGTAGCATTTAAGTGGATTCCTAACTCCAGACTAGCACAGTTTTTTGTGAGTTTTTTGTTCCACCTTAACATCCAGTCAGAATGAAGTGCAAAGAGCAGAGCAGTTCAGCCAGTCAGAAGTCAGAGGGAACATTTCTGTCTGGAGTGCAGTGTGTGTGGCCAGGGGCATAGCTCTGGGCTGGGAGGGAGAGGCAAGATCAAGCAACCCCCTAAGTCCAGGCCACAACATTTAATAAAATGTGGACATTTTAGATTGGAGGACAGTGAGGATATTTAAAGCCACCGGAAACATGGCTTAAAAAGTAAAAATGTATATATGTCATATATCATAGTTGGGTGTCAGAATCAGTGTTCAGAATCAGAGGACCAAGCAGAAGCCCTGCTGAATGAAAATCATTCCTCTCAGCTGCTCACTGAGTTACTAAATGTTTTGCTCTCCGTATTTCTCCTGAGTAACGTTAGATTAGTTAGCATACACAGGCAACGTTAGCATAACGTCAGACTTCCCCATATGTTCTCAGAGCTATTAATATTTTATCATGACTTTAATCATTTTTGGAACTCCCGCGCCTCCTGGAAAAGTAATGTTGTCATAGTGGCGGGGCAGACGGTTGGGGTCCGCTAGTTTGGGACAAACTGTATAACATGCAGATGCAGGGATGACCCTGCATCTGCATGAGGGTTAACGTACAACTGTGAAATGGTCATTAACGGGTGCAAATAGTGAAGTCAGTACTCATTGACAAGTTTAACCATATATTGTACTTACAGGTGTTCTTCTACAGGTTTTTATATATTTGAAGGGATATTTATTTATTGTACTTGATTTACTATTTATTTCATACCGTGCTACACTATATTATACCATATCAAACATTCTACACTGTAAATCTACTGAGTTAATATATATCAAATTTGAGTATATTATATACATACTATACTATACTGTACCATACCATATAACATTTAATATTCTGTTGTACTATATTGTTACACTAATATTATTATATTACTATCACAATGCATTTTATACCTCATACTATACTAAATTGTTATACCGTCTTACCACATCATATACTGTTAGGTATTTCCATGTTGCTATACAACAACACTAAGTATCATTACTCACTCACAGTATAGTTTACATTATGCTGGTGTACACTGTTTACATACAGTATTTACTAGACTTGCTGCTATTAATCATACTGTGTCAGTTTACCCAGTAACCATGTCTTGGATTGCTTAAACACCTCTCCATCTGTGCTTCTGAAACACTTAATTTTCCCTTCTGGGGATCAATAAAGACTTATCTTAAAACACATGCTCTTATCTCACTCAAATCTTAAATACAGTCAATTTACTGTGATGTCTAACTATTACTTAGTTAGTTGGGCAGAGGCATAGAATACATTTATTTGACTGAATAGTTTCCTGTAAAGTTATGACACTTTATCATGTTAAATGTTTGTTCATATAAAAACAATTCACCTTTTAATCAGTCTAATTAACACTTTTATGGGGGAAGTACTTCAGGTTAAGCAGTGTGAAGATTCTGACTATGTCCAATCTCAGATGAGATTTTTTTTTTTCTCATAACGTGTGACTTTGCATGCCCCTGTATAATATTAACACTTTCTCAAGGCCATGGACAGGTGTGAGGAGAGCAGCGTAAGCAGGAAGATGTTTTAAGTAGGGGGTGCTGCCAACTGAATGAATGAATGAGTCATCGTCATCGTATTTTCTTCTGCTGCTTTACCCTACCGCATCGCACACTACTAGGCTGCTTACTGACTGCCAAATGCTCCAAACACATAAAACTAAAATAAATAACTTACTAATGAATAAGGATTGTGTCCGACTAGTGGGATTCAAATGTATCCAAAAGCAAAAAAAAATTATTGACAAAAGACAAATATCATCATTTCCAACATGCACAACACATTTTTTCCACACAATATTCTGATTCGGGGCGACCGGTGGACAAGTGGTTAGAGCAGTCGCCCCATGTAAAGAGGCTGAAGGCCCTCCAGGAAGCGGCCATGGGTTTGACTCCGACCTGCAGCCCTTTGCTGCATGTCTCCCCCTCTCTCCCTCACCCCATTTCCTGTCTGTCCTATCTAATAAAAAACTTGAAAACTTGCCCCAAAAAAATAATCTTACAAAACATACATATTTTCTGATTCATTCCATATTGGTTAGCGTTCTGCCTTTCAAAAAAAAAAGACACTGCCACTTTTAAAAAAAAAAAACTTGCCGCACACAAAGGGAGACATGCATGCATGCACCTAACGAGCCAGTCTACCATGAGCAACATTTATTCAGCAGATCTCCATTGTGCATTCGCACCACTATGGCACTGCTCTCACGCCTGGTGTAGCCGGCGTGTCAGCAGCAGCTCTGCGATCAGTCGGCAAAGTACGCGTTCAATGTAACCTCTCAACACACATGTTCACGCAAGGTGAAGATGATGTCATCAGTACCGTTACAAACGGGATTGAACAACCTAGTTACAGTAGATCGTCCTCAGTGTCTGAGAACTTGACGGAAGGCCCTCAGATTTTCCCGTCATTGTGAAAAACATTACGGGACTTATGGTACAGCCATGTCAGTACATTTAAAGACAAAACCAGGACTGGCCCTGATAAAGTACAACATAGTAGCTCCAGTATTAAACAGTCAGCCCCAGCACCCCCCTTCCCACGCTACTGAGCGTAAGTATTAGATAATTTAATGTATGATATTCTACTTGAATAATAATAAATTTCATTCGTCAATCACTTTTCCATGAGAAAGCAACCCCAAAGAGCTACAGAGTAAAACAAGATTAAAAACAAGAGCATACAGACAACATTTAAGAGGTTTTTGCAAAACTCATTTAAATAACAAATTGAGTATTAATATAAAAGCTCAATTTCCTTTAATCATGGCTGCATAAAAACACAGTCCTTAATCCATTCAGTTCAATTTTATTAATAGTGCCAAATCCAAACATAAGTTATCTCATGGCACTTATACATATATAGTGCAAGTCTAGACAACACTATGACATATTTATGATTTACAGAGACGGAACAATTCCTCCATGAGCAGCAACATGTTGCAATATCTATAATAACAATCGTAATAATAATAATATTTATATACAGTGTGTACACTTCATACTATAAAAATAAGAACTATAATAGTATATTACAACAATGAAAAACATTTAACTACTATTCACAATGATAGCTGTGGAGGTTTCAATATGAAGAACAAAACCTTGTTGTACACAATTGTTCTATGACACAGAGCTAATGAGCAGGTAAACAGCATGGCTTTTGTATTTAACAATGTTAAATCACATTGTTTTCACAAAAACATTATTAGCTTTATACCTTGGTTCCTTCCTCTGGACAGCTGTGGACTCACAGACTGGCTCCACAGGGCTGCATTAGTCTTGCACGCTCACAGATAGTGATGAAGGTTCAGGCTCCACCACGCACTGACACGCAACAGTGATGTTGCTACAGGATGTTGGTGCAGGCAGTGGCGGATTAAGGGGTCATGGGCCCCAAGGTTGCTGTTTGTTTGGGCCTCCCACATTACTTATCATGCTTTATCAGAAAAAAACTGGTCTGCAACCATTTTGTCGCTTTACTGTCTAATAAGAGTGAGTAAAGTATCATTGACAACAAAAGTGACCTTAAGAACCCGGCAATATGATGGCAGTTGATTGGGAAAATGTGTGCCATATCTATCCAATCAGCAATTTTTTTGTATTTTTTTTTATTTTTCCTATGTTTCTAAGGGCCCTAATAGGAGGAAAAAATTTTTCCCCCAGTGTGTTAAATTGAAAAAAAAAAATTAAAAATAGTCTGGCCAATCTGGGTCCTCTGCACACCTGGGGCCCCTAGGCTGCAGCCTATAGGCCAGCCTGTGCTTTAATCCACCTCTGGGTGCAGGCATACTGATAATCTGTGCGGGTGAAAGATAATTCTGACATTAATCTAACTTTGTCAGACAAATGTAGTTCTGAGAATGTCATCTAGGTAGTTAATGCACAGGCTGCTACTGTTAATGAACAATATCAAAGCTAACATGGACTAAAAAAACTACCATTACCCACTTAACTAATGTCCTCTGATATGTTATCTTACGCACTTTACTGTATGTAATGTTAACAGTGATTACCTGGCTAAATGAATTAACGTTAGCTCAAGACATGCCACATCACTGTACATTACAATCATTTTAGCTTAGCTACGAATAGCCAGAGCTAACTGTCAGCACATCCAAGTTAGATAACATTTACATTAAATATAGTCTAATAATTCACTAATGTATATATTAATTTTATTCATGGTTTGATACTCACATGATCAACCTCCAGGTTCGGGACATCATGGACATGTGCTGTGTGAAGACGGAGGGAGGGTAAAGTTCCATGTGATAGATGGGGCAGCTCCAGGTGATAGACAGAGCCTTTTAGCCGAAACTGTAGAACCAGTCTTGGGGGAAATGAGAGCTGCATATACGGGAGTTTTTGTGGTCGAGTCCACCGCAGCTCATTAAAAACACGGTCTGCTGTTTCTCCAGTGGACTTTACCGTAAATGTTTAATAAAAGGAGGACACATTGTTTTCTTAGCCGGTGTTCGTGCACCCAGGGACAGCACACAGGAATGATGCGGCAGAGCGGAGATAGATAACTGCTAGATAGATAACAGCTAGCTGTACAACTAACAATTTATGAAGAAATAGAGAAAATAGACAACTAACTATAGATAAATAGATAGCTGACGATAGCAAGATAGATGGATCAAATATAGGCAAATCCAAAACCAGGAAAATAACTTAAATTTGGATTTAAACAAATTGTTAATACTTTTTATATGCTTACTATATGTTCATAAACCCCTGAATTACATATTTAGACGAATATTGTAAATTTGGGTTTCCAGAGGACAATGGTAAAAAGTAAAGGCATTTTTGGAAAAGTGAAGACATTCCGTCTTCGGAGGGTTTGGTTTTAAGGTTAGTGTCTTGGAAATGGATTATGTCAATGAGGGTCCCCACAAGTACAGAACATGTGTAGAGCGTCAGTAGGTAGCATATGCATATACACATACAAATGATTAGGCAGCAACTTCAACAGTTTTCAATATTAACCACCCACAGAAGAAATAGTCCCTGAGAAAACTGTCTGTGTGTGCTCTGGGGCACAGTTGCAGAAGAGACATGCTGCAGAATTTTTTAAAATAGCATTTTTCTACACTGAGCACTGTGAACTAAATTCAGATATCCCAAAAACTTAACACATAAAGCCCAAACAACTTTCAAGTTACTGTGTGTGTGTGTGTGTGTGTGTGTGTGTGTGTGTGTGTGTGTGTATGTGTGTGTTTGTCAGACACATTTTCAGATCGCCGAGTGTTGCTTTAATGCTTCTGCAGCAGCTACTCTGACCTCTGTTAGCTTCAGTCTCACACTCAAACTGTCTGTAATTACATTTCAAACTTCCACCAGATTAACACGCGCACACACACACACACACACACACACACACAGACACACACACACACACACACACACACACACACACACACACACACACACACACACACACACACAGTGCCCCGGGGAACAGCCCCCCCGAAGCCGCTAAGCTACTTTTAATCATCTTTACAATTGTCAAGAACGGCAAATATGATAGAGAGAAGATGGTTATTTTAGAGGTAGTTAACATTGCTTCACCTCCTACTGGGAGGACTGGGAGGAGGGGGAGAAGAGGAAAGGATGGAGGGAGGATAGGAAAGATTGAGAATAACTGTCTGTGAATATAAATGAACTGCAATAACCAGCTTTTACGTTGCTGAGCAGAGCAGAACCGCACCTATGTGTCACGAGTTAATGGACTTAAGTGTAATGGCATTTATGTACCTTTTTAGTCTTCCAACTACTTAAAGCGTTCTACACTACATGCCACATTCACACACATTCTTACAGTGATTGCAGAGAATCTGCTCATCAGGATCTAATCTAATTCTCATTCACACACTGATGGCACAGCCTACAGGAGCAATTTGGACTTCAGTTTCATCTTCAGTATCTTGCCCAAGGACACTTCGATCTTCCAATTAGTGGACGACCCGCTCTACCTCCAGAGACACAGTCCTATCTCTCCATTACACTGAAACAATCAGACCGTCATTCAGGGATTCAAAGGGATTCATTGTCTCCAGATTGTCACTCCTGCATGTCAGAGGACGTGAGCATTTACGTTACTCCACAGGAAACATTTGTGTGGTGATGGGTGAAATGGCATCCTGTCTCTTCTCCTGTGTTTCAGACCTCATCTACACCTGTGTCTACATATCCTATCTGGATAAGGAAAGCACATGATAACATGTTTCAGGTGTAAAATGTAATCTGTAGCCTACAGTGTGACCTCATTCTTAAAGTGTAATGCCAGCACAAAATCATCCCATGGTGTTTTTTCCGCACTTACATGCATTAAATAAGCCTTTGAGACAGTTTTTTTTTTCATGTGACAACTATTACCGGATAAATCCTAAAACGTCTTTTTTAACCACTAATACTGCTCAAAATAACACCAAACCTCCGCAGTAGCATGAGAAGAGTCCTTATACAGAAAACAAAGAACCAACAACATGGTAAGTGAACCCAGAGTTTATTAAAAGATTGTTTTAAAGACTTACCTACTGGCCCCTGTACCAGCTCCTCTCATAGTAAAGTCCATTCAAGTGGATTACGAAAGTCAATCCAAAAGGAAGGAGTCCATTGATGATTTATTCCAGTTTCCAGTTTGTGGCAGTATGGTAAAATAAAAGTTAATAAAAGACTGAAAAGGTTTGGAAAAGTCCCAGACAGCGAATTTCCCCAATGCTGCAAAATGCCTATCGAAAGGGGTGGGGGCAGGGGCAGAGTGGCCATCGGAATCATCCAGTTGGCAAGTGGCCAATAAGCTCAATTGACCAGCCTGGCAGACTGCCTTGCGTGGTCATGTTGTGCTCAAGTACAACCCTGTGAACATTTCCAAGATCTCTATAAACTCAAGGCACAGAGGTCCAACCCCTATATATAACACTTGTTGTGTCTCTACATCTCACGTATGGTTGCTACAAAGTCACACTCACTCTCATTAATCCAGCCTACTGATTTTTGTTTAGCCTCCTATCTTGATCTAATTATTTTTTTTCAGACATTACATAACTTTCATGACCACAAATATAAAATGGCCAACGATTGAATTAGTTTTTTGTTCATAAATTAATGTAAAATGGTCGGAGCAAAGCCTCATGGGAAATGGGAACCTTGTATCGCTCCAATGATCGCTCCACGTTTATCCAATGAACGAATGGGAGTGCAGAGGAGAGTGCATCAAAATGGTCAAAAATCACAGATTTATTCCGGAACATCCAGAACCAGGGGTCAACTAGTGCTGCAGGTGAGTTGATAGGAAAACGGTTAGCTCAAGCTTTGACACTGGTGAGAATTAGCAAAACATTTGAGCTGAGTTCTTCATAGTTCCTCCTCAGCAGGGCGGTGTCATCATATCACAGTCTGCACCGCAAGTTTTACACACACACACACACACACACACACACACACACACACACACACACACACACACACACACACACACACACACACAGAGCTGTCATTTAACTCGTGTCAGATTTTTGTAGCAATCACATAAGAGCTTTAAACCTACACTTTATTATCAATTGTGTGAGTTTGCCTTCTGCCATCTAGTGGTCATATTTCTGTTAAGTCCTGGTGGAGGGGATGGGTTGGGCCAGTTGTGGGCCCATTGTGGGCCGGTGCAGTCAGAATTGACTTGGTGGATTTTTGTGTCCCGATCCGCCCCTGGGTGCGAGCGTCTGTTGCCGGAAGGGGCTCCAGTAGGGGGAAACATCACACACAGCATCAGTCTCGTGTGCCTGTGGGTACTGTGAGCCCATGGGCACTGAAGAAGAATGTTTATGCTGCCAGAGTAACATTTTTCACCGTGGCCTGGAATCATTGAATACCGTAACACGCTGTGTGACTGCCATGGAGGATTCCCCATCCCTCATCAACTGCACCGTACTGGACACTTTTGTTTCCATGTCCCCAGAATAAATTGGAAGAGGTGACCAATTCCTAAATAAATCATCAATGGGCTCCTTCCTTTTGGACTGTCTTTGGTAATCGATTTGAATAGACTTTAGTATAAAAGGAGCTGGTAAAACACTCTTAATAAACTCCTTCTCTGACTACATTGATGGTGCTTTGTTTTCTGTGTAGGGACTCTTCTCATTCTGCTGCAGAAGTTTGCTGTTATTTTGAGCAGTATTAGTGGTTAAAAAAGACGTTTTAATACATTGAAATACATTTATTTAAACACGAAAAAAACTGTCTTGATGGCTTATCTGATGTGTGCAAGCGTAGAAAAAGACCATGGGATGATTTTACGCCAGAATTACTCTTCAAGCAGCAAAACTAAACACTGTAGTATTAAACATGACAGAGGAAACAGAACTAAACTTTTAGCTTGTGAAATAATCAATGACGCTGCTGTTCCTTATGTTTACATGAGCCCAGCGGAGCAGCTCTGCTCTATGTTCACATTTTGAAGAATTCAGGCCTAATAAATATTTTCCTCATTAATGATGTATTATATCATCCATCTGCTGTTGATCAGAATGTAAATTTTTATGAGCCTGTCAGACCCACGGCCACGCCTGTAGATCAGCTGCAATCCCTGCATCACTATATGTTTTTTCTCTCTTTCTCTCCCTCTCTAACTATGTGTGAGTGGAGCCTCTTTCATAGGCCGCCGGTGCACAAAAGACTTTCGAGGATACACCGGTGTATCCTCACTTATAGCTCCCTTGGCGAGCCCCCTCACTCTTCGAGATGCATTTTAGGCATCGGGACGTCCTTCAAGATGGATCGCTGAGATTGATTTCTGGGTCACAAGCTGGAGAATGAGGAGCGGAAAATTGAAAACGAATAGAGACAGGCCTGTTGTGTATCTTTGTGCACAAATCTCCTTGTGCCACTTCTTATTGTTCTTTGCTCGGAGCATCAAGCATTCCAGTAGTGTTTAGTTCATCCCAGTGTTGAGCCTTCCTAGTTTTTTCGATTTACTGATGTTCCCTGCTTTGGACTTATAAATTATTGTCTTCATAAATCTTTGAACTCTTCATCAGTTCATCTGTGTGTTTGGGTCCAAATCGGCCATCCCTAAGACGTGATAGCTGATTGGTTGTTTTATCATTGTTTTGCTATATATGATTGTGTCTTGTACTGTTCTGGTTTCTGTTTGTTTGATGAGTGTTTGTTTGGGACCTCATTGAAAATGAGAAGACACATCTCAAGGTGTTTATCCGGAGATAATGCATTTCAAGTGAATAGTTATTTAATTAGTACATGATTATCACTTACGTAGATGTGTATTAATGGTCCGCAATATCACTTCCCTCTTTCTGCCTGTGTTTTCTCTTGTTTTCTTCGTCTGTCTGTGTGTGTGTGTGTGTGTGTGTGTGTGTGTGTGTGTGTGTGTGTGTGTCAGAGAGGCTGTTTCCCAGTCTCTCCACGTGCGTCTCATCCGCAGCCGGCTGTTCGATGAGAACATTCAGCTAAATGTCTGATCGATAGGGGCTGGCAGCGCTCACTGCCGCTGCCAGCAGAATACTGAGGAGGAGGAGTAGATTGGGGTGGGGTGGGGGTTTAGGGCCTTTGAGCCTGTGCACAGACACAGTGTGTGAAATGCTATATATTTGTTTCTGTTGAGGTATGTTCTGTAGGCGCTGACTTAATATGCCCCTCATATTGAATCTGTCTGACATATATGAGCTCAGTCAGGGCCGTGCATGGACATTTTGGTGGGCGGCTGCTCAAGTGAAAAATAAGGGCACTTTTTAAGATCTTTTAAATATCACAATGAATTCTGTTTATTACCATTTATTATTTTCAGCTTATTACCATTTCCCAGCTGTAACATTTAGAATATGAATATTCAAATCCTTATAGGCTCAACAGCATAATGATGCCGACCATAACCTTATTAGAAAAAACATGTACACACTCAAACACACAAATTAGCCAGCCCTTATTTATAAGAGCAACATTTTAGCCAGAAAGTTCTGAGAAGGCCTCCTTTTTTTCCCCTTTTGAAACTATTGAATCTCTTGGCTTTCTCTCCTGCTTTGGCAACACAAACAGCTTTTCCTTGAACAGTTTTCAAGTGTATTTCTTAGAATAGCTTGTTCAACCTGAGACCAAATGAGCTGAAACTCGGTTGGCTGCAGTGAGCTTAAGAAAAGATCACACAGTCAGAGTCTTTAAAGAAAAGGACCTCTCTGATTAATAATGACTTACAAGGTTGTACTTGCTTTTTACTGAATGATGATCATTTGGAAGATTGGGCAAAATGACTGACAACTGACTATTGTTGCAGGTTTCATAATAGAGCAGTTTCTCATTGACCCCCATGTTAAACAGGCCGTTTTCACAGCATAATTAAACCTATTTAAGGCCTAGTACAAAAAACATTCTAGTCTGTATGGGTCAGATTCGAACCCAGGCTGCTGCCAAGGACACTCTGCCAGGTGAGCTAGATGTTGCCCCAAGTTATTGTGATACTAAAGAACTCAAGATTACATGTTAATCTTGGAAATCAGTATCTTCAACACATTCTTATCTCAGCTCATCACGTACAGATGTCTTGTCAGGACTCCTTGGCTTCACTGGTTAGCCCTGCGTGTCAAGCACATGTTACTCCTCTACGATGACTGTTTAAACATAGCCCCCACCAAAGCGACTTCCTGGTTGATCAAGTCAGAAGTGCCAAAAACTGCAGTTCGCCGAGTGTCCACTAGGACTAGTTTTCATTGACCTCCATGTTAAACAGGCTGTTTTCACAGCATCATCAACCTGTTTAAGGCCTGGTACAAAAAACATTCTAGTCTGTATGTTTAGCTCATATCTCCATGACAACACTGAGGGGGGGGGGGGGGGGGGGGGTTGTACCAGGCTAGTTTTTATTTTATTGGAGGTTAAAGCTTATGAATAATAAGGGGCGCGGTCTCTTGAGTGACAGCTAGCCTCTGGCCCTCACTTCTCCTCAGAGGCTAGTTGTCAGGATTAGCATGCAAAATAAAGCTCCCGGGCGGTGGTGCTAATGTGGCTAATTCAGTACATGTCAGCCAGATGGCCGTATCTCCATCCCCAACATCAGATACATGCCAAGGAGGAGTCAAAGTCTGAAAAGATGGCAACTCCTGTAGGTGAGTACAATTGGATAAACATTTCTGAACTGCTGCAACCTTCTCATTCCCTTACTACCTACTTTTTGATATGCCACAGTTTCAGTTTTTTTTTGTGAATTCAAAAGAGAACTATTACTTAAGTTGAGGCATCAAAACTCCTTGGTCAGGTTTAGTCATCAAAACTAATGTACATGGTTAAGTTCGGGCATCAAAAGTACTTGGTTAGCTTTAGGAAGATCGTGGTTTGGTATAAAATCAGTAGTACTGAGATAGGTCACTTTACCATGGGACAGGTTGTGTGTTTATGAACCAACCATTCACCCTAACCTCCTCTCTAAGCGCCGTTTGAGACATTTTATACCACGTCACATGACTTTTGGATTGCTTGGTCATGGTTTTAAATTGGAGTTAGTTGAAAGGGTTTGGTTTGCAACTGGGCTGCAGGTAAAGTAGATGGCAAAGCTACTTCACAGGGATTAACTGTGATGCTTGGGAGGGGCAGCGGCTTGTGCCTTAAGAACAGTGATTAAAACAGTTTCAGTGTTTTATCCATATCCAGCTCTTAGTGTGGTATGTGTGTCTTTACCTACTCTGTAAAGTGTCCTGAGATAACTTTTGTTGTGATTTGGCACTATAGATAAAATTGAATTGAATTGAATTGTGCATGTCATCAGATCAACTTGCAGGTTGATATAAAACAGGAAATCATCGTCTCGTCTCTACAAACTGGTCTCTTAATGACAGCCATGAACCAACTGCAAGTTTCTCCTGATGGTACTTTATTCATTTTTTCTTCCCTGTGGAGTCAAAGGTTTATGTTTCTTCCTGTTCTATTTTCCCAGCAGATGACAAAAATCTGTTTCATCATCTCAACCAACAGAAACAAAAAAAACTGGCAACCTGCTGTTTCAATACCTCAAGCCTATTTCACCTTTGTAGGTACAGTTAAAGTTTCACAGATGACTTAAACGGAACTTTAACTGTGAAAAAATAAATGATATGTAAACAGTCACACCTCGCCTAAAATCACTTTCTGCAACAGAAACCTGATTACCCCTGAAGTACGCCCCGATCAGGTCAACAATACCCTAGCACGCTCCCTCGTTCAAGCTCTCTTCTCTCCTCCTCACACCAGCCGCAACGCCAAATCTGGGCCAGGGGCGTAAAGTTGTCAGTTGTCTCCTTCACTACTTTCTAGACCCTTATTTCTGGCACCCTTGCTCAGACCACACTCATCTTTGAACTATATCTGCCATGGTTGTGATGCTACAGAGGTGACAAAATCTGTCCACAGACAGACTGACAGACAGACAGACATGTAAACATCCTTTAAAATGCTCAAAACTGTGGTTGTTCATGTTACAGCAGATGTCTCCAGGACCACATTTTGCCACACAGACTAACAAGGTGAAAACAAAACCAGCATCGCTGTCACAGCTGGTAAAAACATTTGGAACGGTCGTCACAGAGTGAGATGAAATCACAATGAGATGCGGGAAAAAAACAGACCAAATACAGTCTGAGATTACTAGACACAGATGTACGCTACGTCCATTTTATACAGTCCATGCTGCTAACTCAGTGATGTTGCAATAAAGTCAGTCAGGGAGTGCGGAAGAAGTTCATCTTTGGTAATGGTAAATGGACTTGTACTTTGACTTTAAATGCTCACCACTTACTGTTGGAGTAAGTTCTCCAGTTCTAGGTTTTTCTCTCGATCCCTTTCTTCAGCCCTCCATCTGATGGGTTCATATTTTCACCTCTACCTCTGTTCCTTCTTGTCCTCTCTTTATTTCTGTATCTTTCACATTCCTGCTGACTTTACCTCTCTATCCCCTCCCTCCAACCCTGGCTGAGCGGCATTGATTCAAGGCTCCGTTCTGTGTGTGTGTGTTTGTGTGCCGTCTCTCTGGTGCTCTTTGTTTTGCAGATACAATCCGACTTCCAGCCGACAGACACAAACAGCAGCTTGTTCAGTCTATTTAGCTGCTGTTTGGACTGCGGCTACATTACAACCTTATCAGGGGAGTCGCTGGCACACCACCGCTGCTAATAAACTGATAACACCTCTGAGTATTGATTCTGGCCTCAAACAGGCAAACCATATCCCACTATTCTGGCCAACATCAATAATTGGTAGCAGGAAGTGGTTTTAGGATTTAAGAAAGGGTTTTACATCTTTGAAAACATGAACTATTAACATTTTCCTTCACGTACCTGCTGATCATTTCCCAGATCCTCCAGGCAGTGATTGGTTTCACTTTTTTACGTTTCTGTGAAACCTACAGATGTGAAACATGCTAAAAACAAAAAAAAGATAATCCATCACAACCAAGGTTTAGATAATCTAATGTTTTTTTGGTATGTTTTGCTCAAATTTCAGATATTCAATATAATGTGAAATTAATTTTGAATTCATTTTTGGTGTTGTCTTTATGTCAGAACATCTCCACTGCTCAACAAGTACATTCAAGAAGTTTGTATCCAAGGTCACCACTTCAGCCTAGACATGTGTAGGAAATCTACACGTATTATGACTTAAATAAATCAACTTTAAGAATTTAACTTACCTCTGTAATGTAGGGCACCACACCATTTGATACAAGATGTTTATCCAACTTTGGTGAAGGTTTTATACCTGTTAATGTAGAAGAATACCTTAAGCAATTTAATGTAATGTATTAACTACATCTTATCAGTCTCGTCTCCAATCCGTTAGTTTGTACAGTAATATTGACCATCAACTCTGCATAGAAGGGAAGATTCTCACAACGACGTGAAGTTCTGAACATTTATTTTATTAACTTGTAAGAATAATACAGAATAATACAGTATTGAATGAAACAAGGGGTTAATGGGTTAAAGGCGGATATAACAAGCTGGTGGACTTAAACTGACTCTAATTAACCAGAAGAACTAGGATCAGAACTTAATTACCACCAACATTATTAACCAGAGGCTGTTGTAAAATTGCCTGTCTGTACTTCTTCATGAGGCGTTACAGTCGCCTAAGTTTCTCACAGAGAGAAGTTGTGGTTTGGTTTAGTACGTCCAGAACATGCACATCAAACATAACTGATGCCTGATGCTTAATTCAATTCTCTCTGCATTTTCTTCTTCAACAGTCATGTAACTGGCATAACGGCAACATGCGTGATCTCCTTTTTAACGAGGCTGGCCCATATGCATATTTTACAGCATCACATTTTAATTAAATATAGCTGTGTGGCAGCAACATGATTTGATAGATCACTCTAAAAATAATTTCCATCCCAAGTCCTGGACAATAATAAGTTCCCTCTGGGGAACACTCTCATTTCCTCTTACCAAAAAAGGGCATGTATGTGACGTTGGGGGGAAGGACATACGTCCATCTGGCTGATGTTTACCTACGAGGATAAGTGAGGGCCAGAGGCTAGCTGTCACTCAAGAGGCCACACTTTTTTTTAATTCATAAACTTTAACCTCCAATAAAATAAAAACTAGCCGACAAAAAATTCACCCCCTCAGTGTTGTCATGGAGATATGACCTAAACATACAGACTAGAATGTTTTTTTGTACCAGGCCTTAAACAGGTTTAATGATGCTGTGAAAACAGCCTGTTTATCATGGGGGTCAATGAGAAACTGCTCCTAGTGGACACTCGAATAACTGCAGTTTTTGGCACTTCTGACTTGGATCAACCAGGAAGTCGCTGTGGTGGGTGCTTGGTTTAAACAGTCATCATAGTGGAGTACCATGTGTTTGACATGCAGGGCTACCCATTGAAGCCAAGGAGTCCTTACAAGACATCCGTACGTGATGAGCTGAGATAAGAATGGGTTGAAGATATTGATTTCATAGATTAACATGTAAGCTTGTAATCTGGAGTTCTTTAGTATTACAATAACTTTGGGCAACATCTAGGTCACCCGGCAGAGTGTCCTTGGCAGCAGCCTGGGTTCGATTCTGACCCATAGCTCTTTTCTGCCTGTCATCTTCTTTCTCTGCCACGTTTCCAATCATCCATAATCAATATTAATAATAAATGGGCAAGAGAGAGCCCTAAAAAAGGTTTAAAAATAGATATGGATCTCTCAAAATTTTACAATGTTAAGTCACATGTACTAAAAATACCAGAGTGCAAAGGTTATAGGTACAACATCGCTTCTAATTGCTCCAGGTTTGCCTTTTAGGTTTCATTTGAATGTATGACAGCTTGTCAGTGCGAATGAGTTTGAATTCTAAACAGCGATTTACAGCTGATAATGTATAAAGTCACTGAGAGTTGACTTATACACTAAACTGGCAAAAACAATTGGTGGCCATCTGTATGTAAATTGATGAGCAACAATTTTAATATATTCCTCAATTACATTGTGATTAAAATAGTTAGGAGAGGAAAGCATTAGCCATTTTTTTCGGTTTTACTCTCCCCGTCTGTGAATAGATAGTTAATTAAAATAATTTCTTGTGTGCTAGCACTGTGATTTTGTGCAGTTTGTGCTGAAGCTGATCCAATTAATTATCCCCCATTAAAGAACTCACTCATCACCAAAGTCTGACAAACAGAGAGAACAAATGTATTAAGCTTGTGGAAAATGAAGAGCATTAGCAGCATGGACTATTTTACAGTGCAGACAGATGGATAATTACAAACGGCCAGTGAAGTACACATCCTGTGATGGGGCCAAAGTCCTGCATGGCTCCCCGTTATCATGTTGTTTAGGCTGCGCAGGCAGAAGTTTGGAGAGAAATTTAAAAAGTAAAAAATTATTTAAAAAAAAGAGTTTAAAGATATAATCTGTAAGATTTTCATCTAGTTAATAATCTTTTAAGTTCCTATCTATCAAAGAGTGAGTTAAAACAATGGTGATTGATCATGTGACCCACTAATGAAAGCACTTGTGTATTTGCAGAGTATTACAATCTGTGTGTCTGTGGAGACATTCCCTCTCTAAATGTTAATGTGCCGCCAGTCAGCAGGGTATGCTGCATTCACTTGTACTCTGAAATCAGGAACTTCCAACTTCTGAGTCAGGCTTGAAGTAAGGGCAATTTAATTGGAACGTGTGTGTGTCTGTGTGTGTGTGCGTGTGTGTGTGTGTGTGTGTGTGTGTGGGGGGGGGTGTTACATATAGGGGGAAGGACTGGAAGTAGAGAGGTGAATGTGTTTTAGTAAAGTTTAAAAAAAGAGCCGTGAACGTGACAAGATGGAGGCTCTGGAAGAACAGGCTAACCTGCAGTTACATCTTACTGCCACAGAGGACACTAGATACAATGGGCCTCATTTATCAATCTTGCGTGAAAACGGGCGCAGATCTGAGCGCAGAATTAGTCGTATGACAGGACCCACGTGGGATTTATGAAATATTTGTATCGGACCAATCTCAACGTACGAATTGATAAATGAGGCGGCTGAATTCGATCGTCATTAACATGTTACGCCCTTAAATATTCCTGGTTCGGAGGCCTCGCCCACTGAGGTCAAACATGCAGAGGAGAAACGCTGGGAAGAAAAGACACTTTTCCGACACACAGATCGGCATCCTGACATCCGAGGTAGAGCAAAATAAAGATGTGTTTTTTGGCAGTCTTAAGAGTGGAATAAAAGGGGCCCATCAAAACACTGTATGGAAAAGAATAACGGAGGCAGTCAACCCAAAGCAGCACTCCACTGTGACCCGTGTGCGCCTGTGCGTTGCTGAACCTGCGCTCCTGCTCTGAAGCGGTGTTTGCCAGCAGGGTTATTAGGTATTCCGTTAGAGGATAACCTTTGTCGTCTAGAAGAACCATACCAAGATGTTAATCATCTGATACCTTGTTTGATTTAATGCAATTTATCGAGGGTAGCCACTTACCGAGGAGATGACTTTGGCTCTGCAGTGCGCTTTCCTGCAGCCGCGCGCCAACACAGTCATTCATTCATTCTTTCATTCATCTTCAACCGCTTGTCCCTGTCGGGGTGGCGGGGGGCTGGAGCCGAGCTGTTAAAAAAATTGTGTGTGTCTCCCTGGCCACCATGTTTAAAAGCGACAGCTTGGCATCACAAATCACCTGCACATTTATCGAGTGGTAGTTTTGGCGATTGATGAATGCGTAATCATTCATGGATGGTGCCTTCAGACGCACATGAGTACAATCAATCACAATCAATACAATTTTTTTATTCGTTTCAAGAATCCGTTTTGATCTGTTCTTAATATGTGACTACTCATGCTTAATGACAGCTGAGGTTTGTTCATTATTCTCAGCCAGATTTTGCTGTGCTGCAGCGCAAATACACAGGCTCAAATGTGCGTACACGATCTCAGACCAGACGTGAGATTTGATCGTAGCTCCCGCTCACATCCAAATTGATAAATGCCGAAGTTTGCCAGGAAATGGTCGTACGCACGTTTTTCTGCTGTACGTTCGTATGATAAATGAGGGCCAATGTATCTCAAATCTAACAGATTACAGATTTAAGTGTACACTTTATTTAGAATGTAATAATAATAATAATAATAATAATAATAATAAATTCAGACAGCCCTTTCCTTTGACATTTTTTCTATGTATTCCTTCGCATAAGAATAACTATGCTGAAGCCACTTTTTTAAAACACTTCATACATGTTTCAAAATAAACTCGTTGGACCAGAACACTAAATACATGTCTTAGAATCATCTTAATGGACCAAAACAGACATAAAACGGTATCAGTGTTCTCATCGAACACTAAGCAAGAGTAAGACAACAAGTATGTTAACCAAAAACTATTCAATTAAATCTTCAGTCATGGCTCTAGGATTTTAATGGTAACTGATTATGCTTTCCAAAGCTGGTGAGCTGTCGGAAAGATTCTAAGTTAATACTAATCCTTAGTTTAATGAAATGAAAAGTAGAACTTGAACTTGTTAAATGACTGTTCAGTTCTGTGTGTGTGTGTGTGAGAGAGAGAGAGAGAGAGAGACAGACAGAGGGAGAGGGACAAAGTGTCGGCATATCCTGCCTGAGAAAGATCTTGCAGATTGAAACATTGCCAAAAACAGAAATCCATTATACATGTGCAACCTCCTTTGTGTTAAACATGTAAACATCTCTGGGATAATGACTGATTTTCTGTTAAACAGGCTAGTGTCGTCTCATTTTCTGTTCTGTTTTCAAGTAAAAGTAATAATGGGGGTAGTTATTGTTGGGTGCTGTGAGTGGCTGAGTGCATTAAAATGTTAAATATTTTATTATTCTGTGTGAAATGTCCTCACAGAACTGTAAACATGCACGCTGTGACCTTTGGGCATCGTTTATTCTGACCTTATTTGTCAAACTCTAAGGAGACACAACAACTGACACTTCGAAGAATCTACATCCAATTAATTTCTTGTCTTTAGTTTCAGAGTTTGCTCTTTTTCCTGTTACATACAATATAATTACAATTTGACTGAAGGGAGACCAAACTGCTATCAGAACATTTTGACATTCAAATTTTAAAGTAATGCCGTGTTAGTAACTGGAGTGTCCTGGTCAGATGCCTACATGAACTGATGAAGCCTCTTGGATGAGAGGTGAAACGTCTTCCTAGACAAACAACCAGTCCAGTTGTTTTTGACTGAAATTGCTTTGAGGATAACGATGACCTGGACGAATGAGAACATTTACAGGCTAACTGGAGTGTAATTAATGAACTTAAAATTCCCTTTTACAACTCGTTAGTGAAATAAGTAATCACATAACTGTGTCGTATTACATAGTAAAGTGCAGGGTTGGGAGGGTCACTACGAATAACTTGTAAAAAAAAGTGCTTTACATAAACATTGGGGGGGGGGGGGCACATAAATATATAAAATATAAAGAAAAACCCATAAAAAGTAATTTAAAACATATAAAAGTTTTTTAACTCACAAAAGATAATTTAAAAAATAAAGAACATGGTTACAGGTTGATTTAGAAGAACTCAGAGTTGCAGCAGACCTGCACCTTTCTGGGAGTTTGTTCCAGATTTGTGGAGAATAAAAAGTGAACGCTGCCTCTCCATGTTTAGTCCTGACTCTAGGGACACAGAGCAGACCTGTCCCATGTTGAGTCCTGACTCTGGGGACACAAAGCAGACCTGTCCCATGTATAGTCCTGACTCTGGGGACACAGAGCAGACCTGTCCCATGTTTAGTCCTGACTCTGGGGACACAGAGCTGACCTGTCCCATGTATAGTCCTGACTCTGGGGACACAGAGCAGAACTGTCCCATGTTTAGTCCTGACTCTTGGGACACAGAGCAGACCTGTCCCATGTTTAGTCCTGACTCTGGGGACACAGAGCAGACCTGTCCCATGTTTAGTCCTGAGTCTGGGGACACACAGCAGACCTGTCCCATGTTTAGTCCTGACTCCCGGGACACAGAGCAGACCTGTCCCATGTTTAGTCCTGACTCTGGGGACACGGAGCAGACCTGCCCCATGTTTAGTCCTGACTATGGGGACACAGAGCAGACCTGTCCCATGTTTAGTCCTGACTCTGGGGACACACAGCAGACCTGTCCCATGTTTAGTCCTGACTCTGGGGACACAGAGCAGACCTGTCCCATGTTTAGTCCTGACTCTGGGGACACAGAGCAGACCTGCCCCATGTTTAGTCCTGACTCTGGGGACACAGAGCAGACCTGTCCCAGAGGATCTGAGAGGTCTGGATGGTTCGTAGCTGAGCAGAAGATCTAAAATGTATTTTGGTCCTAAACCATTCAGTGCTTTGTAAACCAACAGAAGTATTTTGAAATAAATTCTTTGACAGACAGGAAGCCAGTGTAAAGATCTAAGGACTGGAGTGATATGATCGACTTTTTTGGTCTTAGTGAGGACTGGAGCAGCAGCGTTCTGAATGAACTGCAGCTGTCTGATGGACTTTTGAGGGAGACCTGTAAAGACACTGGTACAGTAGTCCAGCCTGCTGAAGATAAATACATGGACACGTTTTTCTAAGTCCTGCTGAGACACAAGTCCTTTAATCCTTGATATATTCTTTAGGTGATAGTAGGCTGACTTTGTAATTGTTTGAATGTGGTTGTTACAGTTCAGGTCGGAGTTCATGACTACATATAAGCAGGGGTGGACTGGCCATCTGTGATCTGGAGAATCACAGAGCGGCCGGTACTCATGGGCAGCCGACCACGTACCACGAGTACCAACACGCGCCACTCAGTGAACACCTGTTTTTTTTCCTCTGCTAATCTACCGTTTCACTCTCCAGTACGGTAGGTGGCAGCAATGCACCTGTAAGTCGGATGCAAGCTGCCCCGAGGAAGAAGAGGTGGGCAGCAGCAGCAAAGATGAATCCAGACCATGAAAACAATTCAATTCAATTCAATTTTATTTATAGTGTCAAATCATAACAAAAGTTATCTCAGGACACTTTACAGAGTAGGTAAAGACCACACTCAATGACTTATTTATGATTTACATAGACCCAACAATTCCTCTGTAGAGTACAGTGGCAACGAAAACCTTCCCTATAACAGGCAGGAACGTCAGACAGACCCAGCTCTGTGGAGGACGGCCATCTGTCTTGACCGGTTGGGGAGGAAGAAAAGGAGAGAGAAAGAGAGAAAAGACACACAGATGGACAGAGAGAGACAGACAGACACACTTCCAGAGATGCAAGCAAAGCCTAACAGTAACTATAATATTTATAGTAATGTGAATATGACGTATATGTTAAGGCAGTTAATACAACAGAATAGTAGAAACAAGCACAGCTAAGGTGACAGAATATGAAAATGATAATAATTATGGTGGCAAACATGATCAATGATGAGTAGTGGCAATAGCAGCTACGATACAGCTACAAATTTTATAGTTTATTAAACTAGTGATAGTATATATGAGTAACAGTGACAATAGCAGCAGGAAGCGTCATGTAGGACAACGGCATCAAGCACCACCACGATCAGCAGAGACCTGCGAGACGACAAAGCACAAACAGCTCCGGGGAAGAAGCTGAATTAGTGACATGCATTGATGGGACATGAATGATTCAGACAGAGAGGAGAGAAGCTCAGAGTATCAGGAAAAGTATTATCCCCCGGCAGACTAGGCCTATAGCAGCATCATTAAGCAGAATAAAGTCTTATCGTAAGCCCTAGCTGTAAGCTTTATCAAAAAGGAAAGTTTTAAGTTTACTTTTAAATAAGGGGACAGTGTCTGCCTCCCGAATAACATTTGGGAGTTTGTTCCACAGGAGAGGAGCTTGGTAGCTGAAGGCTCTGCCTCCCATTCTACTTTTGGAGACTCTAGGAACGACGAGTAGCCCTGCATTCTCAGAGCGCAGAGATCTAGTTGGGTGATACGGTACTATGAGCTCTTTAAGATACGACGGAGCCTGACCAATAAGAGCTTTGTACGTAAGGAGAAGGATTTTAAATTCTATTCTAGATTTTACAGGTAGCCAGTGCAGAGAAGCTAATACAGGAGAAATATGTTCTCTTCGATTTGTTTTAGTTAGTACACGAGCTGCAGCATTTTGGACCAACTGGAGACTCTTAACAGACTTATTGGAGCAGCCTGATAATAAGGAATTGCAATAGTCCAGCCTAGAAGTAACAAATGCATGAACAAGTTTCTCTGCATCTTTCTGAGACACAATGTTCCTAATTTTTGCAATATTACGCAGGTGAAAATATGCAGTCCTTGTTGTTAGTTTTATGTGAGAATCGAAGGACATATCCTGATCAAAAATAACACCCAGATTCCTTACTGTGGTGCTGGAGGACAACACTACATCATCCAGAGTAACAATATCTTTAGCTATTGAATTTCGGAGGCCTTTGGGGCCAAGTACAATAATTTCAGTTTTGTCTGAGTTTAACATCAGGAAATTGCAGGTCATCCAGCTTTTTATTTCCTTAATGCTCATTTGAAGTTTATCTAACTGATGGGTTTCTTCTGGTTTGATCGACAAATATAATTGTGTATCATCAGCATAACAATGAAAATTTATGGAGTGCTTCCTTATAATAATTCCTAAGGGAAGCATATATAAGGTGAAAAGAATCGGTCCAAGGACAGAACCCTGTGGGACTCCGTGACTAACTTTAGTGTGCATGGAGGATTTGTCATTAACATGTACAAACTGAGATCTATCTGATAAATATGACTTAAACCAGCTCAGTGCGGTTCCTTTAATGCCGATCAGATGCTCTAGTCTGTGTAGCAGGATGTGATGGTCAATAGTGTCGAAGGCAGCACTAAGATCTAGTAAGACAAGTACAGAGACAAGTCCTTTGTCTGAAGCTATTAGAAGGTCGTTAGTAATTTTCACCAGTGCTGTCTCAGTGCTATGATTTGCTCTAAATCCTGACTGGAAATCCTCAAATAACTCATTATTATGTAAAAAGTCACACAACTGATTGGCAACTAATTTCTCGAGGATCTTAGAGAGAAAGGGAAGGTTAGATATAGGTCTATAGTTGGCTAGTACCTCAGGATCAAGACTGGGCTTTTTAAGAAGAGGTTTAATTACAGCTACTTTAAAAGACATTGGTACATAACCTGCTGATAAAGACATGTTAATCATATCTAATACAGGAGTGCTAATTAAAGGTAACACTTCTTTAAGTAACCTAGTCGGAATAGAGTCTAGAAGACAAGTAGAAGGTTTTGATGCTGAAATAGTAGAGTTTAATTTGTTAAGGTCGACTGTAGAAAAGCAGTCCAAGAATATTTCAGGTCGTACAGTTTGTAAGGTTCCTGGGTTTGATGAACAAATAGTGCCAAGCGAGTTGATTTTGTCTCTAATAGTTATAATTTTGTCATTAAAGAAGGTCATGAAGTCGTTACTACTGAGGGTTATAGGAATACATGGCTCAATAGAGCTGTGGCTCTCTGTCAGCCTGGCTACAGTGCTAAAAAGAAATCTAGGATTGTTCTTATTCTCCTCTATTAAAGATGAGTAATAGGCTGCTCTGGCATTACGGAGGTCCTTCCTATAGGTTTTAAGACTTTCTTGCCAAACTAAGTGAGATTCCTCCAGTTTAGTGGAGCGCCATTTACTTTCCAACTTTCGCGATATTTGTTTTAATTCACGGGTTTGTGAGTTATACCACGGAGCTAACTTCCTCTGTTTTATTATCTTCTTTTTTAAAGGAGCAACAGAGTCAAGTGTTGTTCTTAGAGAGCCTGCAACACTTTCAACAAGGTGATCAATTTCAGAGAAACTAGCGTTAGTGCAGGAGTCTTGAATATTAGGATGAGGCATTAAATTAAATGCAGATGGAATCGCTTCCTTAAATTTAGTTATAGCACTATCAGATAAACATCTGGTGTAGACACTTTTACCCAGTGGTGAGTAGTCCTGTAATATGAATTCAAAAGTTATTAAATAATGGTCTGATAAAATAGGATTCTGTGGAAAGACTATTAAGTCATCAATTTCCACACCATAAACCAAAACAAGGTCGAGGGTGTGATTAAAACAGTGAGTAGGTCTATGTATACTCTGACTAAAACCAATCGAATCTAATAGAGAGATAAACGCGATACTGAGACTATTATTATCGCTGTCCACATGAATATTAAAATCACCTACAATTATTACTTTGTCGGATTTAAGGACTAAATTTGACAGAAACTCTGAGAATTCGGACAGAAATTCAGAGTAGGGACCGGGAGCACGGTACACTATAACAAATATAATTGGCTGCACAGTTTTCCAGGTTGAATGTGAAAGACTAAGAACAAGACTTTCAAATGAATTATAATTTAGTTTAGGTTTAGGGTTTATTAATAGGCCTGAATTATAAATAGCTGCAACGCCTCCTCCTCGACCACTGCCTCGAGAAATATGAGTATTAATATGACTGGGAGGAGTGGATTCATTTAGGCTAACATATTCTTCGGGACGCAGCCAGGTTTCGGTCAGACAGAGTAAATCAATATGGTTGTCTAATATCAGATCGTTTACTAATACAGCTTTAGATGAGAGAGATCTAATGTTTAAAAGTCCACATTTTATTTTCTGATATTGTTGCATTGTCGCAGATTTTGCGTTGATTTGTATCAAGTTTTTCTTTATAGCTCCTCTTCTGTTCATTTTTGATCTGTTTAATTTAAATGATCGTGGGGCAGACAGTGTTTGTATACTAAACTGAGCTGGAAAATGCTCCACGGGGAGCGCAGAGACTGCCACTCTGCTTCCTGGGCACCTGCGATAAGGGCAGCGCAGAGAGGAGTATTAAACTGCGACTCTGCTTCCTGATCCCAACACTGGGTTGTCATGGTTTTAGACCGTTAACAACTGCGTCCAGGTTCTTAGATATGAGAGCAGCACCCTCCAAAGTAGGATGAATACCATCTCTCCTAATAAGACCAGGTTTTCCCCAGAAAGACTGCCAATTATCTACGAAGCCCACATTATTTACCGGGCACCATCCAGACAGCCAGCGACGGAATGATGACATGCGGCTATACGTGTCATCGCAAGTCAAGTTGGGCAGGGGACCAGAGAAAATTACGGAGTCCGACATAGTTTTTGCATAAGAACACACCGACTGCACATTAATTTTAGTGACCTCCGATTGACGTAATCGGGTGTCATTACAGCCGACGTAAATAACAATCCTACCATATTTACATTTATCCCTAGCCAGAAGTTTCAAATAGGATTCAATGTCGCCCGCTCTGGCCCCTGGGATGCATTTTACTATTGTCCCTGGTGTCACTAAGTTCACGTTTCTCAAAATGGAGCTGCCAATAACCAGTGTTGTTTTCTCAGCAGGCGTGTCACTGAGTGGAGAAAACTTGTTTGAATCGTGAACGTGCGGATGGTTAACCATGGGCTTCGATTTAGAACTATGCTTTCCTCTCACAGTCACCCAGGAGGACCCTGGCTGCTCAGGGATTGCCGGGGGAGGGCTTGCAGGAGCTAACGCTACACTATGTGGCTTCGCACCGGCTAAAGTTGTAGGTGGCTGGCTAGCTACTGTAGCGTAAGGCTGAGCTTCCATGGTGCGGAGCCGTGCCTCTAACTCACTGAGCCTCGCCTCCAGCGCTACAAATACACTACACCTATTACACTTACCATTATCACTAAAGGAGGCAGAGGAGTAGCTAAACATACGACACTCCGAGCAAGAGAGAGCAGGAGAGAGAGCGGGGGAAGCCATCACCAGACGTGAAGCTAACTGCTAAGCTAAAGTGGCTAACAGCGTGTAACGATTAATTAGCCAGAAAGCGGCTGAAAGAAGGAGAGCTGTGAGTGCTTGAGTAGAACTAGTGGATGTTTAAATGTTAAGCGGTAGTTAGCCGCTGTGGTGAATATTATAGCAAAAACAGTTGAATTTAGCGAGAGCAGCTAACAGTGAAACAAAAACGAGTGACCAACACACAAGCACCGGAAATAACGTAATACGTCACCGTAACACGTCAGCACGTACCAGAGCCAAAGTCGTCGGTTTGGTGAGTAGTAGCCTACGCAGGTATTTGGTCATAAACTGAAGCGTTGAACAAATTGAAAGACACCGGTAAAAAAACAGAAAGAAAAGGATGGGGCTGAGAAGGCGAGGGGAAAAATGGGACATTTAGATATTGAAACCACTACATGTCCCAAACTAAGTGACATGTTGAGCAGCACAGCCAGAAGCAGCACCACTGTTCAGCCTCAACATGACAGGGCCACCTGTGATGATGAGTGACATGAGCTGCTTTCCCAGATGGATACTGTAGTGTTTTAAAAGGATCTATTTCTTTAGGTGTAATCACTCCCCATGTGCATTGTTTTCCCTATTGGTGGTTCGGCATGCACAGTGATATTCATGTTCTACATACAGTGAACTTCATCTCCGTTTGAGAATAATACATTTATTATTATGTAGTCGTAAAGACACAATAAATTGGCGACGAGGATTCCACGAACCTAATGTGCAAATGGAGCAGACGGTATGGAATGACAAGTCAACCGGAGGAAGGAGAGAAAGCAAGAGGAGCAGCACTAACGGAGGGGAAATGTAGAGGCCAAATGTGGATGCGTGAGTAACGTGCATAGTACACAGAAAGCTACGCAACTAAACAAGCTAAAAAGGTTCATCTGTAGACTGACAATGGCTTTCGTTGGAAAAGTAGATGATTTTGACAGTGCAAATGATGACTGGGATACTTACATAGAGAGAGTGGAACTGTACTGTGATGCTAATGACGTGGAGGATGAGAAGAAAGTCTCCGTGCTCCTCAGTCTAAAGGGAGCTAAAACGTACAATCTCCTACGCAACCTAGTTAGCCCTGATAAACCGTCTAGCAAGACATTTGACGAAATTAATCTGATTTTGAGAAACCACTTGAACCCTAAACCTCTAGTGATAGTTGAATGATTCAGATTCCATAAAAGAAATCAGGCAAAGGATGAAAGCATTTCTGATTACATGGCTGAAATACGAAAACTTTCTCAATATTGTGACTTCAAGGAGGGACTTTCTGATGCATTAAGGGACTGGCTAGTATGTGGCATGCATTGCTTAAGCACACAGAAGAGGCTACTGTCAGAAAAGCACTTGACATTAGATAAAGCACTGACTATATCTATCTCAATGGAAACTGCAGCTAAGGTTGCTTCAGAACTACAAAAGAAAAGTATTGAAACTGAAATGCATAAGATGTCATTCAACAATGTGAAAAAGCAAAAATGCTACAGATGTGGAAAAACCTCCCATGATGCAAATGACTGTTGGTTCAAAGAAAAGACCTGCAGAAAATGTAATAGACAAGGCCACATAGAAAGAGCGTGCAAAACAGATAAAAAACACAGCCAAAAAGAAAAATTTGACAAAAACAAAAGTTTCAAGCATAAAGCAAAACATGTACACAAAGTGACAGAATGTGAAAACTCAGACAGCACTGAAACTGATGGAGATGACCTGTCATGTCTAGAACTGCATAGCATAACCGGATCAGATAGGAAAATAATATGGATAACAACGGAAGTGTCTGGAGTAAAGCTGAAAATGGAGCTGGACACAGGCTCGGCTTTGTCTGTAATATCTGAAGCGGACTATAAAAGACTGTTTTCCAAGCTGTCATTAGAAAAGACCTCAGTGATGTTAAAGACATACACTGGCGAAAAGGTGTCTCCTAAAGGCAAACTGCAAGTGGATGTGACTTATGGTGACAAAACACACCAGGTGGAGCTCTATGTACTGAAAAGTCATACAATCAAAGCTCTCAACATATCACCAGGCCTGAAGAGTTCCACATGTAGCTCTCATCAAAGGATTTCACAGCTCCTAAAAGATCATGCAAATGTGTTCGAAAAAGGCATTGGCAAACTGAAACACATAAAAGCAAAAATTGAGTTGGACGACAATGCAACACCAAGGTTTCACAAGGCGCGTCCAGTGCCGTACGCACTGCGTCCGAAAACAGATGCTGAACTTCAGAATCTGGAGACTTCTGGCATTCTTTCTAAAGTTGATTGGAGTGACTGGGCTACGCCAGTCGTTCCAGTTATCAAGAAAGGGAAAAGTGGAGGTGTTCGCATATGCGCTGATTTCAAAGTGAGCATTAACCCGGTGCTGCGTACTGTGAAGTATCCCCTGCCGGAGGGGAGAAGTTTTCAAAAATTGATTTGTCACAAGTAGGGATGCTCGATATTGGCTTTTCTGCCGATATCCGATATTCCAATATTGTCCATCCCTTAATTTCCGATACCGATATCACCCGATACTGATATCACCCGATACCGATATCACCTGATACCGATATATGCAGCCTTTTTACACCAAATATTCATCACATATCACCTATTATGGAATTAACACATTATGCCTAATTTTATTGTGATGCCCCACTGGATGCATACATAGATGCAACACGGCTTTTCAAATGTAAACACAGTCTGTACAAAATAAGTTATTGAAAAAAGTGCCATTCATTTAATTGTTTGTGTTTTTAGAGAGAATATTTTGCTTCAAACACACTACAGACATTATCACAACAAGGAAGATGCATAGCTTCAGTCCAGAGTAGTAAACAAACTTAGTTTTCTTTTCCCAGACTGAGTAACTTGACAAATAATACAATCAATAAATCAGCAGTCAAGCTCAACATGCTAACCTGTATTGGATCTAATGGATACAGCACCAGAAATTACCTTCTCGACGTGACGGTAAACAACGCTGTACAGTTCGGGTAAACACTGGTCTGAGAAATACTTGTGACTGGGCGTTATACAGACATAACAGGGCTCGAGAAACTACATAAGTTTGGTGAATCCGGCATCCCGAACGATAGAAAAAGTTTGTTTCTCGGTGTCGGCTGTTGCTTCTTTTCATCACTTTGCTGCACAGATGTAGCGTTTAACTCCGCATGATTCTTCTTGAGCTGGGTGATCAAATGTGATGTATTAAAGGAAGACGCCTTGTTTCCTCCTCTCATAACTAACGCCTTGCAGTCATTGCAAAGCGCACATTTACTGTTAGGAGGTGATACTTGGAAATACTTCCAAACCACGGACATCTCATGCACCGGGAGAGCTGAAGCTTGTTAGCCACGGTTAGCAACCTACGAGTGAGCGTGTTGTTGTTGTTATACGTCATCAAGCACGCGCCTGTAAACGGCCCGTGTTGCATTCAGGTACACTCGGAAATGCTGAAGCCTACGGCCCGTGTTGCATTCAGGTACACTCGGAAATGCTGAAGCATACAGAACTAACATCGGTTGTAAAAACCCGATACCGATAATTCCCGATATTACATTTTTAACTCAATATCGGCCGATAATATCGGTGGGCCGATATTATCGGACATCCCTAGTCACAAGCCTATCTCCAAATGGAGGTGGAGGAATCAAGTAGGAAGTTGTTAACTATCATACACATAAAGGACTGCACCAGTATAATCGGCTTGTGTTTGGCGTCGCATCAACACCAGCCATTTGGCAAAGAGCAATGGATCAAGTGCTTCAAGATATACCGAGAACACAGTGTTATCTTGACAATATAATTGTGACAGGAAAGAATGACAAAGAACATCTTGAAAACCTCAGCAAGGTGCTCACAAGGCTTAGTGAGTATGGCCTACGAGCAAAGAGAGAGAAATGTGAGTTTTTCAAGAGTGAAATATCATATTGTGGCCACGTCATTGACAAACTTGGCTTACACAAATCTCAAGAGAAAGTCGAAGCAGTACTGAAAGCCCCTAGACCAGAAAACGTGTCACAGCTTAGATCGTATCTGGGCCTAGTAAACTATTACCACAAGTTAATTCCAAACCTGAATTGAACACCCTGCTGCAGATAGGAACCAAATGGGAATGGTCAGAAAGATGTGAGAAAGCATTCCAAGAAACAAAAAGACTGATCACCTCTGATGCACTACTTACCCATTATGATCCATCACGCCCCATTCGCCTTGCATGCGATGCATCCCCATATGCCATTGGCGCCGTGTTGTCACACAGTATGGATGATGGATCTGAGCGTCCAATTGCATTCGCTTCAAGGTCTCTGACGAGCGCTGAACGCAACTATGCACAGATCGACAGAGAGGCCCTCAGCCTTGTGTGGGGCATAAAGAAGTTCCAGCGCTTCACAATAGTGACAGACCACCAGCCCCTTGTATCTATCTTCAACCCCAGGAAAGGAATCCCTGTGATGTCAGCCACCCGACTACAACAGTGGACACTGTTTTTGGGAGCTCACTCCTATGACATTGAGTTCAAGGGGACCAAGCAACACTGTAATGCTGATGGTTTGTCACGCCTCCCGCTACAGACAACTGAGGAAGAAAGGTCAACATCCAGATCGAGATCCAGCAGAAGTGTTCCATACAGCACTGGTGGAACAGTTACCAGTAACGAATGCTGAGATTCAGAGAGAAACACGGAATGATCCGATGCTGTCAAAAGTGTATGACATCACGGTGCAAGGCTGGCCAGCCCACAGAAATGCCATGTTTCATGAGTTTTCTGTGAGACGTGATCAACTCTCCGTTTTCCAGGGAACTCTGATGTGTGGATCACATGTGGTGGTGCCTTCAAAGCTTCGCACTAGAGTGTTGGAGAACCTACATGAAGGTCACCTGGGTACAGTTAAAATGAAAAGTCTCGCCCGTAGTTACGTATTGTGGCCAGGGATTGATGAACAAATTGAAGATGTCCCCAAAACCTGTTCAGGATGCCACAACATTCAAAATGCAGCCCCACAGGAACCTTTACACCCATGGGAGTGGCCATCTGCACCCTGGCAGAGAGTGCATATCGACTTTGCTGGGCCATTCATGAACTCCATGTTCCTCATTGCTGTGGATGCCCACTCAAAATGGCCAGAGGTCATACCAATGAAATCTACAACCTCAGAAAAGACTATTTCTGTACTGGGGAACATCTTTTCCAGGAATGGTCTCCCTGAGCAAATTGTGAGTGATAATGGTCCACAGTATACTTCAGGTGAGTTCAGGCTTTTTATGAAGAAGAATGGCATTAAACACTTCAAGCCACACCATCCAGCAACGAACGGATTAGCAGAACAGTTTGTCCAAACCTTTAAGAAGTCCATTAAAGCAATGGAAAAGGAGAATATCTCTCTTCAGCATGAAGTGGATAACTTCCTTTTTGTGTACCGTAACTCTGTTCATGCAACAACTAATCAAACCCCGGCAATCTTCTTTATGAACAGACACTTGAGATCTCGCATTTACCTCCTGAAACCCAACTTACGGAGGAAAGTGCAGAATAAACAGTTCAAAACAATGTCAAGTGAGTCTGCAAGGAGTTTTGATGTTGGACAGCAAGTTTTGGCGCGGGATTATCGTGAAAACAAGTGGACACCTGGGCGAATAGTCACGAAGAATGGACCACTGATGTACGAGGTGGACATTGGAGAACATACATGGAGACGTCATGTTGATCAGCTATTGAATGCTCAGCCAAACAACACCACTGAGCAGCCTGCATCCAACAACCCTGATACGGTGTGTTCGCCGAACCCATCTCCCACACCTGATCATGACACCCCCAGTAGGGGACAATAGGAAATGTGCCTCCTGAAAAAGGCACTCCACAGATTCCAAGATGTTACCCTGACAGAATAAGGGAGCCACCTAAGAGACTTCACTTATAATGAACTGTCTTAGTTACAAGTGGCTATAACAAAGTTATGGACTGAACTGTTAAAAAAAAAAAAAAAAAGATATTGTTGAAATTGTTGATGCACTGATATTGATCTGCAAGGCAGACTGTTTTGATATTTGTTGTATTGAAATGTGTCACAAAACTGAGTATGTTACTATATGCTTAGATATGGAGTACAAATCTAAAAGGGGAGGAGTGTAGTGTTTTAAAAGGATCTATTTCTTTAGGTGTAATCACTCCCCATGTGCATTGTTTTCCCTATTGGTGGTTCGGCATGCGCAGTAATATTCATGTTCTACATTAAAAGTAGACTGAGTGAACTTCATCTCCGTTTGAGAATAATACATTTATTATTATGTAGTCGTAAAGACACGACAGATACAGGGCAAGAAAGAATGGAACATGAGAGAGGAAGAAAGAGGTTTAGTTGCTGGAAAAGTTATTCAGGTCCATACAGTTTTATCTATACCCAGGTTGTGTCGCTCAGGACGATGCAAAAAAGTAAATGAAATAATAACTATAGTAGTTAACACAGCTAAACTTGAACGTTTTAGCTGTAAAAGGCCACATGCAGGCCTTTCTCAGTACTCAAGGCGCTTTACAGAGTCCAGGTTCAATTAATTTACACATCCATACATGGTAGTGGTAAACTACGATAGTAGTCTCAGACTTACAGAAGCGCCTGATGCGGAGCTCCTCAAATATGTGGGTGAAGTGTCTTGCCATGACAGAAGAAGGGCCGGGCTGGGACCGAACCACCGAACATTGGCCGACCCACACTACCAACTGAGCCACAGCCGCAGAAGAGGGAATTTTTGGCCGCCCAGATGTGTGATGTGTGAGACAAAAAGTAGTCCCTTTTCTTCAAGTAGGATTCAAACCATTTTAATGCTGTGCCAGAAAGTCCCGCCCAGTTTTCCAGACAGTCTAGTAATATGTTGTGATCGACTGTGTCAAATGCAGCACTGAGAGCCAATAATACTAAGACAGAAATTTTTACATTGTCCGTGTTTAAATGGATGTCATTGAAGTCCTTAACAAGAGCCGTCTCAGTGCGTTGGTGTGGTATAACCTGACTGAAAGACATCAAAACAGCTGTTTATTACCATGATGTTGTTCAGCTGCTTAAAAACAGCTTTTTCAGGGATTTCACTGAGGAATGGGAGGTTTGATATTGGTCTATAATTGTTCATTAGTGAAATTGTTCTTTTTTAAGAAAGGCTTGATAACAGCAGTTTTCAGGGCATGTGGGAAGACACCTGAAAGAAGAGACGTGTTTAAAATCTGTAGAAGATCTGAAGCCATGCAGTTTGATACATTTATGAAAAGGCCTGTGGGGAGAATATCGAGGCAGCAGGAGGAGGATTTCAAATGTTGGACACATGGACAGCACATGTCCTGCACCTGATGTGGAGGCACTGACTGTTTGCCTAGTTTTTTTGATTTTGTCATTAAAGAAGGAGGCAAATTCATTGCAGGCCCTGGTGGAAAGCCATTCGGAGGTTACTGACACAGGAGGGTTTGTTAGCCTGTCGACATTCGTGAACATGGCACGTGCATTTTTTTTTTTTGGCCCTGATGTCTGAGAAGAACTGTTAAATAACTTACTCTTCATTAAGCAAATTCAGCTAGCAGCCTGTACACCTTATGGCAAAATACACTGCACTACACATGTTCTCGTTGGTTTCACTGGAGACCAGAATGGTGATGTGTGACCCATCAAGTGCTCAAATATGCAGTGTTGGGAGAGTTACTTTTCAAATTAATCCCCTTACAGATCATTGATTACATGTCCTAAAATGTAATCTGTAATGTATTTCCTTGGATTACTCAAGTATTTTAAATACTTTTGGATGACTTTTCGCTCACTTCAAAATCCTCTAGTTGAACGTGTTTATCTGGGACACTGATTTTAGTTCTTGCATTAGAGAACGATCTTATTCCTGTCTTCAGAGAAAAAGTTATGCAAATACCCAAAACACAAATGTGGTATGTTTTGTCCTGCAACTTTTCATCATGGGTGTGAGGTGGACATCCTCAACAATAAACATAAAAGAGAAAAACCTTCTCCCCAACAAAGAGATAAAACACAGCTATCTGTTTTTCTTTTTCTGATATTTGACATCCTGCAATCAAACACATTGCAGATGACTAACCAGCAGCTACTACTTATTACATTTGACAATAACATTCTAATATCTTCAAACCTATCTATTTATCTATATATACACCTATCTTTCTATCCATCCATCTATATATCTACATATTTATCCGTCTGTTTTTCTATTTCTGATATTTGCAATCGAAGCCTTTGATGCGCTGCAGTTGGTCATCATGGTTCAGACCTTAGAGCCTCTTAACCCACGGGCTGGGTGATGCCTACAACCTCACGATATGATATGTATCACTATATGTATCACTATACAGATGCAATACGATGCATATAACGATGCATTGGTTAGGATGCGATACGTATCATGATACAAAGGCCACACTACTATATATCATGATACAGAGGCTACCACACAATGCTTATCATGACACAGAGGCCATGATACGACAAGTATCATGATACAGAGGCCACAGTGCTTTACTAAGCATGTATAACAGCGATTGAACAACTTAAAACACTTAAAATCCAGGCCCACAGAGTTCTTAAAAGTAAAATGTAATATTCTGTATCTAATCCCAGAGTTACTAATATGCAAATATAATATAATATTCTTACATGTTTAAACTCAAGGAAATAAATGACTCCATTCATTAGCGAACAGACCTCTAAACACACACTGTGTGTTTGTGTAAATAGCTTAAAAGCACACATTGGTGAAATATTTATCAATTTACTGCAAAAAACAACAACATTTACAACAAAGGCAGTGATCGTAGCAGTATGATAGATAAATTCAAGAAGATATCTGTTGTGTAATACTTTTTGGAAGACTCGAAAACCTGAATTTAATATTTGTACTGTATGTCTGCTAAGTACGACAACAATGTTTTACAATGTATTCCTGTTGTATTTGAAAATTTGATATAAACATCTATTTAAAATAAAAAAATAAATGAAGAGCAATGCCCATCACAAAGTGACATGAGAGGAAAATGTTTTATATCTATTACAGTGATGTAAAACAGAAACTGAAAAATCAGCAAAAATCAGCTAACTGTTGATATTTCTTCTTGATAAATTACTTAAATGTTTGACCAGTTAATAAAAATAAACTTATTGACTTTATTATCTTTAAGCTTAGACCAGGGGTGCCCAGTTCCACAGTTTCTCCCTGCTCCAACACAGCTGAGTCTAACAATTTTCAAACCTGTAACAAGCTTCAGCTGCTTGATAACAAGCACATCATTAAACTCAGGTGTGTCGGAGCAGAGAGAAATGTAAAATCTACAGGACAGTGGCCCCCGGACTGGAATTTGGCACCCCTGGCTTGGAAATAAGGCCAAGAATAAGCCTCCCTAGCTTTGTAGGTTGCAACTGAAAGTCTACTTTATATATATATATATAGTATACTACTATTTTTGTGTCTTCTGATTTAACATCTTTTCTTCTCAATGTAATTATTTATTTAGTAACTGCCTTTATATTATTGTGGCGTTGTAGCTGTGTCATAATATTGTTAAGAATGATAGTTCAGTTTCACTCTCCGAGGTAGAGAAAGGTAATTTAAAAGAAAAGATAAAAGAAAAAAATATGTAAAAAGAAAAACAGTGTCTCGCATGCTCACAGTGCTAACAAACTGATATTTAGCAGATAATGATTACCATGTTGATGGTCTCACTTTTAGTTAAATGCGTTAGCGTGCTTACATTTGCCAATGGACACTAAACACAATTAAAACTGGGGCTGATGGGAAATGTGATTAGTTTTGCAGGTATTTGGTTATAAACACAAGTATTTGACAAAGTGAAATGTTGACTGATGGAGCTCGATCAGTAAAAAGTAACAGCCCCCTGGGTACCAAAGATATCTGTACCAAATTTTATAGCAATTCATCCATCCATTCAGCAATATTTGTCAAGAAACTTAACTTAAACTCATAAATGTCAATTTCATGCTGGCATACAGGGAATGACATGGCTTCACCAAGGTCAGTGAGCTGTATCCCCTGGGGGGCGTGAATGCCTCTATGAAGTTTCATGGCATCCATGCGATAGTTTAGATATTCCTGTGTGGACCAAAGTGATGTCACGAGAGGGGCTAAAGACATGAGTTTGCAGTACACACAGTAGTTATTTCTATACCTAGTCTGTAAAGTGTCCTGAGATAACTTTTGTTATGATTTGGCACTGTTAATAAAATTGAATTGAATTTAAATTGAATTAACCTTATATGGAATTGATGGAATTCTATTGGGCACACTGTTCTTTTAGAATGTTCCCACTCCAGAATGCTGAAGTCATAACAAGAATTCTGTCTCATCCAAGGTCATACAGAGAACTCTCCTGTCTGGTCATTTAGCTCAAACTTCTTGAACTGAGAGCATCAGAGTTTACTAACTTACACGCATTGAGCAAGAGCGTCACGATGAATGCAAAGATGATTGCAAAACAGCACCTCCTTACTGAAATGGATCTTGTGAAAAGCCTGAAAAAACTGACTCCAGAGGAGAGAAAGATGGAGGGCAGGAGAAAAATGTTTGTCGAACTGAAAGCAATGGAGATGGAGCGCAGACAAAGAGTTGCTCTGGAGACCATGGAGAAGGGCGAGCGAGACAGAGAGGAGAGAGAGAAAGTGTCAGAAAGTCAGAGGAGACAGGAAGAAAAAAAGGAGGAGGAGAGGGTGAGGCAGGAGGCCCTGGAGAAAATAAAACAAGACCGGCAGAAGAAAGAGAGGCTTCAGTGGGAAAAAGTGATGATGGTAGAAGAGGATGTCAAAAGGCCCAGGTCTCCTTCAAGTGATTTGAAGGAGGCCTGCTGTTTGCCAACGGTGATCTCAGATAACCTGACCTCTGACGTGAAGTCAGCAGAGATGAAAAAGAAAACTCTGATCAACAACTGGGTTGGAGAGATAACAACAGAAACAGTCAGCTCCATCTATCACCTCTTTGCTGCAAAACCAGGACCCAAGGCTGAAGGTTTGGATCACATTTGTGTCACATTCCTCTACATTGATACATATTTCTAAGCTGACTCCACCAAAAAGATTGATTCGCATAATTCTCATTTGCTCAGTATATCTATCTGGGAACTCTGGTTTGGAGATCTTTTGGAAAGGGGCAGAAATTCTAGATGCTGATTGGATAAACCATCTGTCTATCACCAACATACGGGCCAAATCAACCAATCCGATATACAAAGCGTATGACGTACTAACAGTGTCGAGGCAAAGCTAAAAAACTAAACAACATGTAGGTAAAGGATATTTTCCGTTTGTGTAACGTGAATTTACGGATCAAAGGCCCAATTTCAGGAACCCGGTCCATATTCAAAAGAAGGATCCAGAGAAAAAAGAGTTAGTGAGTACTGTGTTCTGTACACTTTTGGCCACTCAGCGCACATTAGCAAGCACTCGTCTTTTGTGAAGTTTTTGCAAGTGTGTGTGCTCATTCTCCGGGGGAAAATCCATTGATTGGTCGATACCTTAGTTTTTAAAAGCTTTACAAATAGTATTGAGAAAAGTTTGCAAAAGTTAATAAAAGTAAAAGGTGTTTTAATTTAAAAACAGTGTCGTTTTCCACCATGTTGGTAGTGTTGCAGTCCGGCATTGATGTTAAAAAATGGCTGTCTCAAAGCATTTTTTCAGTATTTTTTCAGCAAAAGGTAAAATATTTAACAACTTGTGATAACACAGTAATCATTTCATACAGAGTACAGTACTGGGGGAAGCATAAATGAAGTTGAAATGAACATTTTCGCTGCTCCATTTATCTCCCCTCTAAAGCTGCAGTCGGGACTGGAGTTTTTTCTCTGTCAAGCGCTGTGAGCGCACGAGCAGACATACTGAAATCTTACAGGAACAAAAAGCGTGGATGTCTCTTGCTTGGTTGGGAATGAAAGAGGGTCAAATGAAGATGTAACATTTTATTCATCATTAATGTACAGAATATAGAGTATGTTAATTAAACTTTAATCTCCTTTTTGTCTTAAGAAACACCAAAAACACCCAAACTCAACAGGACCCTGCAGTGTGTGCAGGAGAGACTGAAAGTTGGACAATGGATTTATGGTTACCAGAACTACGCAGAGAAAAAGCACGAAAAACGCAAGCTCAAAGCAGAGGAGCGATATGAAAGGTGGACCACCTACAAGAACAGCCGTGTAAATCAATTTTCTCGGCCGTATGACTGCTATTTTGGAGGACTTGCTACAAGTAGAAATAGCATCCTGAAATCCAATTTCTAATGTACTTTCCTTCTTGTTTTGTGATGTACTGTATTAAGCCATATTAAAATGTGTTGAAGTGAATGTGTTGTTGTACATTAGCAATGGTTAAGATGTGTTTAATGTCAGAAAAGGTGGGGTTGGGACTCTGGTGCAAACCCAGGGCAGTCTCAATGTTATCCCAGAGGGATAACATTAGATTGGAAAGGGGAGAAAAAACAATGGAACTGTATAGAGCCACTACAGGCTTTCTTAGTGAAATAAAGCACTAAAATGGTTAAAGCTGACGTCAGCAAGTCTGGCAGATCGAGTTGACTCAGTCAAATTTTGAATGTTTACAACTCTCATACCGCTCCCCCTCTACCACCGAGCTCCTCAGCTCCCTCACATCAAGTGCTTGTCAGTGCACGTGCACCAGATTCCTGTGAACGCGCCCGTGTCCTCTCTCATCAATAAACAACATATAGTACACGGTACATGGAGGTAGGCTGGCTAACTCACTCATAGATAGCAACTGCTAACGTCATTTAGTGTTTGTAACATTGTAACCTGTGCAAGCGGGGAGCAGGGATTTGTGGTGTGTGCACGAACTGTGACTGAGTGTCAGCTCTGTGCTGAGTGGACAGGATGATAAGGGCACGGTGGATTTTTGACAAACATCAGGCTCTAGGTGCACGTAGAGGCCTGATTTTTCTAAAACTGGATGATTTAAGTTGTTCTATCAGAGCAGAGTGTCGACTTCAGTGAATATGATCAAACAAATGTTGCCGACTGGCACTTTAACTAAACCACCGCTGCCAAGTACACACAAAAGGCTGCCCGGGAGACCTTTGATAACCCAAAAGGTTGGAGTCACAACAAACTCTCCAGCACCCCTAGTTATACACTGGGAAACAGGCAATTGACATCAAATACACACAAAGTTCTGAGTTGGTGTTTAAAGATACACCAACAACTTGAGAAGCCACAGGGAGAAGCTCTCACTACCTCTGAAGGTGAGAAAATGAGTCAGCACACAACACTGGAGACTCCTCCATCTGGGCTTAATGTGAGTGTCCTCACAGTTTAAATTTATTAAAGTGACTGTCATGTCATAAACTTTGGCATTGTGTGAAGTCAAAAACAAATTCCAGACCTGTATAGCAGATCCAGTAGTTGTCAATCTTCTCCTTTCGCCCAATAGGAGCCCACCACGCCAGTTGATCTGTTCCTGCTGGTTGAACCTTTACAAATGATGAATACATAATACATAACTCAACCAAAGAATTCAACTTTACATTAAAACACATTATTTATTGAGCATACTTCAAATAACCTGCAGGCATTTGAACTGTTCGTGGGAATCATCAACTCAAGACAAAAATGGTAATGACTGAAGAACACACAAAACTAGAATATACATAAGATAAATAAAAATGAAACTGGGAATACAGGTGATAGACAAGACTGACAAGTGTCAGTGTGATTGGAAGACAAAAGGAATGTTGTTAAACATGGTTCTCTGTGTTACAAGGCCACATGCTAACAAAACACGGGAGCATACCTATGTTCCCCGGGTGCTATGTAATGTGACCGGGTAACACTGGACCATCTTCCCCGGCCTGTTATTTTTTGCACAATCAGTGCCAAATTCCTTGGCAAATAGGCCTATGTAGACCCTAACACTACTCCTAACCCTGCCACTCACCTGACCCTAACTGTAACCTCGCCTTACAAAATATGCTTGATCAAATCAACGAAGGCAAAGGCCGATGCGACCGGAGTACATAGGGATGACCCCCAAAACACATCCAAACAGCAGGACAGCTTCAAAACTGGTAGTATTAGTAGTGTTCTCAGAGGTCAAATGTGTGCATGTGGGAAATGTTTCTTCCTCAGCTAAAGTGCAGTTGTTTTAAAGCTGGTTGGTAACTTTCTGTAAAAAATAAGTTTGTTTATTCATATTTATTGAAACTGTCACTATATTCTAACGGCCCCATGAGACAGTTGATCTGTGAAAACGTTATGTATCTCCACCTCTCTGTTTGCTCCTAATGTCATCTATTAGATTCCACTGCACCCAACCAATCAGAGCAGAGGAGTCTCTGACACAAGCCGTTTCTCAATCTGCGCTCTTGTCTGTACTTGTGTTCTCGTGGACTTGTGAAACGCCACCAGTTGCAGTCCGAGCCATGTTCCAATTCAATAGTCTGCATCTCGCCAAATTTCTGGATGTGACTTGCTCCGTCCATTCTATCAAGGATGCATCGGAGGTGACTTTGTGGACTTCAGACAGCCAGCTATCCCAGAATGCATTTCACCCTGACATCAGCGAAAGTGGCGCAACTTTGAGTTTAGTAGTTTTCAAAATACTACTATATTTGTCTCAAGAAAAGCAGATATAAGATTTTTTTTTTTTAGGTGAGAACATAGTTGTTTAAACTTTGAATCTGTGTATAGGACCTATTTTAAAATTTGCTTCAACGTTTTCGGAGATGTGAGGTGCTGGGGTAACCCTGACAACCAAGACCAACATGCGGACTGCATCCTGCCGTCCTCCAGTCCTCCAGAGACTGGAATCCCGAGTCGAACTTGCCAAGTCTGAAGTCACAAGACAGAACCTGGCCTACTTGATATTGAGAAACAGTCAGAGTGTCAATAACTGCTCATCAACTCCGATCAAACTGTGACATAAACATAGACATTATTTTATCTCACTTTTGTCTTCTGCATTCTCCTGTTCTTCTCTCAGACTCATCCCCCAGAAACAGTCCCACAGACCCACAGACCCAGCCCCAAACCCATCTCTGCAATTATCATTCATAAAGGCTGCTTTAAAGTCTTTCTTCCTGCCTCCATTTATTAATGCTCATGAATAGAGTTATGGGTTCATTCAGACTATAACAATAAGTCTTTTACTGTTCTATGTTAACAAGATTCAACAACAAATTTTCACCTAGCTTTACCCAATGTTTAGATTTGTTGTGGTATTTATGAAAATTAGCACATACATATTGAGATTATGCCTCATTTGCCCATGTGAACAAACAATTTCAAAAAACTTGTAATATATTTTTTGTTATTCTTGATGTAACTAATCAACTCAGTTATTGTCATTGTGATATGTGAAGGTTATTTTTCTATTCACGTGAAAAAAAAAAGAATAGGTGAATGCATAGGGAATGTTTGGGTCTTTTTAGAAACTTTCTCCTGTTGCGATTTTTCAGGGCTTTTTGTCCTTACTCAGGACATATTGAGGATACAAAATCAGTTGAGTTTGCCTCTGTTGAAATTTGTTCAACGCTCAACCTTACTTTGGCTTAAAATGACTGGACTAAAGCCTGGTAAGGTGTTACTGCACAGCACTGGTTAGCAGTGTCCATTCTAGTCCTACGTTGGCGCTCTTTGTATCCGTTTGGTTCCCTTGCTTCGCCTTCCTCTCTCTGGGGAGAAGCAAGTAGAGTAAGATCCGCTGAAAAAGACCATGAGATGTTGTGATGATGTTTTGGAAGAAGCTATTAAGTGGACCTTGTCACAGATGACAACACACACGAGAAAGATTGGGACTTACAGCAGAGTGAGAACCTGGAGAGGACAGTTTCCTAATGGACAGGTGTTTCCTCAACACTGTGGCTCCGTGGACATCTCTAGTGTTTGTCGTGTCTTGTTCTGACTGAGCCACAACACTGGTTACAAATTTGAAAGTGTGTGTGTGTGTGTGTGTGTGTGGGTGTGTCTGTGTGTGTGTGTGTGTGTGAGTGCGTGCATACGTGCGTCCGTGCGTGCATGGGTGTGTGTGTGTGTGTATGTTCATATCTGTCAGGCTGCCCCCACAGACACAGACACACAGTTTTTACAAACCTGGCTTTTAATTTCCCGTCTGACATTAATATCCGCTCATAGATGAACACACACGCACACACACACACACACACATGCACGCACGCACACACACACACACGCACACACACACACACACACACACACACACACACACACACACACATTCTGGGGTTTCATTGTCTTCCACTGCTGTGTTGGTAAATCTGAGCTACTGATCTTGATGAAACACAGAGAGAAGGTGAAACTGGAGGGAAAAACGATGAAGAATGGAAATATTCTCAACGTCTCGTGTGCCACTAAAATCTGAAGACTGCGTATATGCACCCACAGGTTTATAGTGGGGGGACGTCCTCTACTGATGGGTGTGGTCAGCTCACTCAGGGATATGGGTGTTATTGGTCACAACGGTTTTGAAGTGAAGAAGCCTTTCATATGAACACATATATCTTCAATCCTTCTCACTGATGATGCAGACCTCCTTCATGGCCACCAGAAGAGGAGAGGCAGTGAGGCAGCAGCCTGATAAACACATGCTATCAGCTGTATTGTGTTCTAATTGGCTCCTATTGGAGGGTTTCAATGTGGAATAAAGAAGGCTTTATTACACTGGGCCTCTCTCTCTTTCTCTCTGACACACACACACACACACACACACACACACACACACACATGCACACGCAGATATATATACACACAGAGAGACAGAGCTGCAGTGTTTAGTCTGCTGTGAGTTCACAGTCTGATAATCAGTAATTAGGTAATTGTATGTGTGTGAGGGAGAGCGAGGTTTGTTATCGGCCGATCTGACTGAGAGCAGACACACACTGATGATCTGCTCTTTCCATCTAAGGTTTGTGTGTCTTTGTGTAACATGTCTGTGGAAGTGTGTGTGTGTGTTACGTGTTCTTGTGTGACAATGGGCCTCGTGCATGCAGTAAAATATGAACCATATAGAGGCTGTATGATATGAACTCCTTCTCGTTTTTCTGTACATGTCCATGATTTGTTTTTATATGGTTAGTATCTATTGGTTTCAGGGTTTTGCCAATCTTCTTTTTGCTCTTCTTTGAGGTAAAACATTTGATCATGTGTCACACAGCACAGCACCCACCCTTATATAATGCTAAGGGACTGTTAACATTTGCTAATAAACAATAAGATCAAGTGAGATTTATCGTTCAGCACAGCTGGGTAAGAGCACTTCTGGATAGTTAAGAACATTCGCTACATCTGGAGTGTAAGATATATTACATAGATGTTCATCTAGTTAATTGTCTGTTAAGTTCCTATCTATCAAAGAGTGAGTTAAACAATGGTGATAGGTCATATGACCCACTAATGAAAACACTTGTACTCTTTGCTCAGAAATACGATCTAAGTGTCTGTGGCGACATTCCTATGCTCTATTCAAATGTGTTGCAAAGTTAGTGATGCTTCGTCAGTCAGCAGCTGTTGGTCTGCCCAGGTGGAGCCGGTCACTGCAGATTATGCTGCGCTCCATTGTACTCGGAAATTGGGAAATTCCAACTTCTGACAGGTAAAAGGGCAATGAAATGGAACGTTCAAGTCTGAATTCTGAGTCAGACTTGCTCCTATGTGTCTGACCGGTGCAGTAACATTTCATTACTGCTGAATCACATTGGAGGATCAACAGACATATGGAGCATATGAGGCATCACGCAGCATTGAGGACGTGAGAGCTGCCAATCAAATGAAATCATGGAACTCTGGGAGATGAAGTCCCAGAGGTTCGCCTACAGTTACATCTTACCCCCAGTGCGGCTGTTCACAACAATATATCTCAATTCTTATGGATTACAACTTTAACGGAAAATTAAGAGAAGAAAAATGTTGTCTGTTTAGTGTGTCTGCAGTCAGTTTAAATTGTGGTTAGGTTAGTGTCATCCATACAACTGCCATTGCTATGGTTACCTGCAGTTTAGTATACCTTGGGCTCTCATTAAGAACAGGAGTTAAAGGGTAAGGGTTAGGGTTAGTTTGATTTGAACTATATTTGTGGCGTAGGGGCAGGCAGTGGTCAGCATTTTTAATTTTCCATTTCTGATGGGAGTTCCTTGTCCGTGACATAGGCCATGGGTCGCCGCAGACAGAGTGGAACACTGGGACAGGTTTACTGGCTTTGGAAGCGCTGCCTCTTCTATTCAGCGCCCAATGTAACCAATTGAGCTGTTTACACAGCTCTGTGGACCATGATCTGGAGCGATTATTGCAGCATCTGGTCTACTTTCTCTGCATGCTGCGAGTAAATCTGAAAGAAAACACACTATTAATATGTAATAAGTAATATATATCTGTAATATATTATATCTGATTCTAATAAAAAAAAATATTAGAAAATATGAATCGTTTGCCAAGCCTTTTGATTTTCCAGTCCCTCTCCCTGCTGTTTTCCTGGAGTTTCAACTTGCCTGATTTTTACATGTCATCATGTCGGGGACATGATGACTTTTCAAAATCTGCCCATCTGCCAGGCTATATTTATCAGAAATAACCAAGTAGCAGGCAGACACACATTAACACTTTGTATTTATTCTAGTTTCATGGGACTGCATTGTAGTTCTTGATAATATATTGAAAAACATTGAGCATCTGTGTGTGCATGTGTGAGTTTCACAGCCTGCATCTGAAGCCACGACCAAAAGAAGGGAAATTTATTTACATAGAATAATAGCTGTGAACATAAGATGATTGAACTGAGTAAAGGATGAGTTGTGGTTGTCAGTGGAGTCAGTAGTGAGGATGTGTGCATGCATGCGTGCGGTGTGGGTGGTGCTGTTGTTGGATTAACAACAAAACTGGGGGCGGCAGTAGCTCAGTCCATAGGTGACTTGGCTGGTAACCGTGGGGTTGCTGGTTCGTGTCCCTGTGTGGACCATGAATGGAACGTGGACTGGTGGCTGGAGAGGTGTGAGTTCATCTCCTGGGCACTGCCGAGGTGCCGTTGAGCAAGGCATTGGACCCCCAACTGCTCGGGGCGCCGGTCACTGGCAGCCCCCTCGCTCTAACATCTCTCCATTAGTTGCATATATATAGGTCCTGTCTGTGCATAGGTGTGTATTTCGGGCCTGTGTGTTTGTAAACTGAAAAAATAGAGTGAAAATTGATGGACAAATAAAGGACTTCTAAAACATTAACATGGCCAGCCTTTCATGGCCTTTCATGGCCAGAAAGGCTGGGGTTATACAGTGGACAAGAACGAGGCTCAAGTGCCTCTACTAAGGTTTTACTCACATCATCCACTCGTACTGTACCCAAGCACGATTCACAGCTAAAGTCACACAAATTCGTATGATATGTTATGAATGGAAGTTGACCACCGGACGGTGATGGACCGGAGCTCGACTGCGAAGCCTACAAAAGGTAATGGTTAGGGTAAGGCATGAAAACCACTTGCTTAGGATTAGAAAAAAGGTTGCAGTCTGCTTTAGTATGTCCAGGACATGAACGGCAATGAACGGCAACGGCCCAGGAAACGAACCCTGCACGCCTGGGTGAAAGTCCGAAGTCGAAAACACAGGTCTTTCACCCAGGCGTCCATCAGCATCTGGTGGATGACTTTCCATCTACCACCCCAACCTACGTAGTTAAGCGGAAATTCTCCTGCTCTCCTGATTTCAGTATGTAGAGTAGACATGCAATAAATACAGGGAAAATGCACAAATAACTGCACAACTCTTTTCCTTGATATATGTGCCAAAAATGCATGAAAACAGCCTGCACAGAGAGAAGTTGGTTAAGTTAAAAAATGTCACATTGACTTTTGCTTTCAAAGTGGTAATCGTGAAGTGCTCGTACAAATGAGGAGGCAGGTTTCAGCACGACATCTCCATGTGTTCCAAAGGACTTCAGCATCATCAACTTTACTTTATACCAGAAAAGCTAGTGTTAAAATTCCTGGCAAAAACATTTGTCACTTAAAAGCAGTGATGGGAATAACGGTGTTACTCACGGCGTTACTTTTTACAGTAATGAGTAATATAACAGATTACTCTTCCCAGTTACTGCCAGAATATGCAGCGCGTTACTTTAATTATTAGCTCATTGAAGCTGTTGTCATCACACCAACTAGATCTCTGTACTTCCTTGGTGAAGGGGGGGGGGGGGCAACCGCATAAATGATGATGATTGGTGAGTAACATTTCATGGTAAGCCAATCAGAGGTAGAGTTGGGCAGGTGTTGTTGACACAAAATCAAAAATATGCACAGTTGCACAACAATGACAAAAGTGTCTTCTTCTCCGTTGATGGTGTATTTCAGTGGGACAGTTACAGAGCCATCTACAGGCCTGGCATGTGTACTACAGCGGTTTGGCTCGGTTTCTCTGGTGTGGACGCAGATGTTTCTTGAGCCGAGGCCGTGTGGACAGAAAACTTTCTAAGAACGACGGGTGGGGAAACCCCTATCGTTTTCGTACGATCTCTTTTTTCGTGTGGATGAGGCCTGAGTCAACGAGCAACAACAGGAATAACGAGAACAGGTGATCCCAAAGTAGTCTTCTTGAACTGGAAGTAGAGCCATTACTTTTCCTCACATGAAATTAAAGGAACGGATGTATACCTGAAATGCACATTATGAACTGTAATGTCCGTGCTTCTGTGTGACGAAACGAGAAACAAATGCTCAGTGTAAACAACATGGAGGAGGCTTCCGTGGACGAGATGAGCGCAGCTATCAAGTGAGTTTTATCAGAATAAGTGAGTATTCCATCTCTGAAAGAAGAGCAAAAAACGGCACTGGAGGCTTTTCTCGGAGGAAAAGATGCAGAAATCCTTTACCGACATGTTGTTTACTTTCTGTGCTTTGCTTCTATGCTCTGTTAGTACTCATACGCTTCGTTGATCTGATTGGTTGATTTGGCCCATATGTTGGTGATAGACAGAGGGTTTATCCAATCAGCAACCAGTATTTTCGCCCCTTCCCAAAAGACCTAAAATCAAGAGTTCCCAGATGGACATGCTGAGCCAATGAGAATCAATCCATCTGGAGGAGTCAGGTCAGGTGTTTATTAGCTATTTGTGGACAGATTTTGTCACTGTGATAGCGTCCTAACTGTGCAACATAGTTACCAAACTTCACAAGTGTGTGTAGATCAAAATGAAGGCGAAGTTCAAAAGTGGTCTGAGCTGCTGGTGTGATCCCATAGCAAGATATTCTATAGCTTCTGTCTTATTGTAATATTTCTTTTATTTTACAAATTCATTTTTTTGTTTAACGGATAGTTTTTAAACCCTTCACGTGGGTATGCACATTAAATCACATTTTTGATTTACTATCTTTATTATCTTTCATTTAGTCTTCTCATAACATTTTTTCTAATAAATAACAGTTCATTCTTTTATTTTATTTTATTTGCAGAAACGTGCTTCCATACATTGTAGCTGAGTGTACAATGGCAACTGAAAAATCTTGCATAATCCTTACAAAGAGCATACTGATGACTTGATGAACGTTCTCCCCCGGCTCTAGAGTGTTAGAGTTCCCGGTGTGACCAGAGAGGGCAGGAGAGTTCAGCTAATCTCCCTCTGCTCTGCCACCTCTCCCGGGCTCCAGCTTCCACATCACATCCACCCGCTGAGCTCCAGCTCCGGGCTTTACCTCCAGCCTCTGTAGATCAATAGCTCTCTACACTGCCTCTCTCTCTCTCTCTCTCTCTCTCTCTCTCTCTCTCTCTCTCTCTCTCTCTCTCTCTCCAGCTGTATAGACCTATAGAGAAAAGAGAGAGAGGGAGTGGGTCTGACTCTCCCTCCTCCTCCTCCTGCGACCCTCTCCATCCGTCCTCCCCGGCAGACGGAGCAGACCTCCGGGAAGGCAGCGTGGATTTGAACCCTCCTCGCATCTGTGTGAATGGGAATCAGCCGCACCGGCAGGAGTGATGGAGACTCTGCCTTCATAGTTTCTGGAACTTATTTGTCATCCCGAAAAGAAGGAAACTAACCGCGTGTGTGTCTGTTTGGGATTTCTCTTTTCTTTTCTTTTTTTCCCCCTTCTATTTGGGATCCAAGCCCGATCGAGGAGGGTTATTTTGGGGAGAGGAGAGGTTGTTTTACCCCTCTTTCTCTCTCCTCCTCCTCCTCCTCCTCCTCCGGACTCACCATCCTGTGTGTGTGGGTTTTTTTTTCTCATTTTTGAGTTTGAATTGACAGTTGAATTCTGTGGAGGATTTAAAAAAATAAAATCAATCACACAACAGCAGGATTTTGTTACTGTGGTTCCTCGGGCTCATTGGGGACTGGAGCCGGGCGGTATGGAGCCGGGTTTGGTTGGATGTATGGGTGATGTTTGGGAGGTGCTGGCGCGGAGGAGAAGGACAGGAGGATTCTACCTGCTGCTGCTCTGCTGGCTGCTGGCTGCTCATACCACAGCGCACGGTGAGTGGGGAAAAAAAAGAGAAATGCATGCGTGATCTCTGCAGTGAGTGTGTGTGTGTGTGTGTGTGTGTGTGTGCGTGCGCGCGCTTGTGTGTGCGTGTGTGTGGTTGCTGGTTGCCGCAGACCAAACGAGAATTGGCACATTTGTTGCGTCCCCCCGTCGGCTGACTGTAACCCGGGGAGAGGAGGGGGTTCCGGGTCTGGCCGGGTTGAACTGGGTTTACTGGGGTCTGCTGTGCGTGATCACGCTGTAGGCTGCAGGGGTTGACCAGCTTCTACTGGGTTTAAATGGATTTCACTGGGCTTCAGCAGATCATGTGTTAAGCTGCTGCTTTGAGCAGGTTTTAGTGAATTTTACTGGATTTAGACTGGGATTTATCTAGTTCAGGCTGCTGGTCTGACTGGTTTACACCAGGTTTTGATTAGGTTTCACGGGGCTGTGTGGTTTGTGCTAGTCTGATCTATGGTCTGATCATGTCGGGTTTACTGGGTTTAAATGGATGATGTGGCTTTAGCAGTCTGATCGTGTGTCAGGCAGCTGCTTTGAGCAGGGTTTTCTGGATATTACACTTGTTTTGCTGCTGTTTAACTTTCACTTTTGCCCAGAATAATAATAATTGTACTAGTGCTGTTCAGGTTTAGGCTGTTGGCTCTAACAGTGCTTGAGGTTTGGCCTTTTTTCTGTGAGCCTTATCATGTGTTGACATTGCTGCTTTTAGTCAGTCCTTTAGGGGGTTTGCTGCTATGTTCCCCTCAGTTTCTGCCAGAATGGAAATGTTAACAGGGGCGTTTCAGGTTTAGGCTGCTGGGTTTTAGTTATATATTTAGTTTTATTTCAGCAGCTCTGACTGTTTGAATGGGCTTTAGCAGAGGGTCGAATCATTTGCTCGGTTGCTGCTTTGAGAAGGTACTGGTGAATCTTTCATCTTCTGCTGCCTTAAGTTGCTCCCAGAATTAAGAGGTTTGTGCCTGACTGATTTTCATGATTTATTAGGTTTGTCAGGTTTTGACTGTATTGATGGGCTTTTATCTTACCTGCTTTGAACACACGCCGGGCTGCTGGTTTGAGCTCATATCAGTGAATCACTCTGGATTCAGCTGCTGTTCTACCTTCAGCTTCTCTCCAAATGACAATGACAGATCCTTTTCAGGCTGCTGATATGGTGCTCTATTAATCCCTCTCCAGTCAAGTCACAGAAAACAGAAAACCCTAAGAACAAAATGATGCAAAAAGCCAAATCATATGAAAAAAAACAGCTTGGATAAAATAAACCTTAAATGTAGGACAATGATCTTTCACATAAACTGTACATTATTCATGCAAATCACTGGGTAATGTTGCATACTGTACATGAAGGCACAGCATCGCCCTAGAATATTATACAATTGCATTTTAGCAATAACTTTACTAGGTTATGTATCTGAGGGGGGTTTTATATGAACGTATGATTCAGTCCACTTCAAATATCCCAAAACATCGTTTAAAAGTCACTTAATGTTCGTTGCTTTGTTTTATGATTTTGGTTATTGAACAAACAGATCTTAGAACTGCTGGACGGACGCACACACACACACACGTAAACACACACTCTCTCTCTCTCCCTCTCTCTTTTTAACTCTTTCTCTCTCTCTCTTGCTCTTTAACTCTCTCCCTCTCCGAGTCTCCTGCTGTCAATAAATTATGTCCTAACAATTTAATTAAGCTAATTGGTGGTATAAGAACATGCACACACACACACACACACATACATACATACACACACACACACACACACACACACACACACACACACACACACACACACACAGACGGCATATAGCTGCTGGATCAGCTGAGCAGCCCACATTCAGTGTGTATGTGTGTGGTTTATATTTCTTCAGCAGCTCAGCTTTAAAATCCTCTGCTGAATATTTTACTCAGACTTAGTATTTATCTGTGTTGATGCTACAGCACACACACACACACACACACACACACACACACACACACACACACACACACACACACACACACACACACACACACACACACACACACACACACACACACACACACACACACACACACACACACACACACACACACACCTCCTCCTCCTCCTCCTCCTCCTCCTCCTTCTCCTCCTCCTCCTCCCGTCTCATTCATGAAACCCTTAACACACCGATTCAGAAATTGCACTGAGCAGCAGACATAATATATTTTACAGAAGCAGGCCCTGCTCACTTTCACAGATGCATTCAGGTGTTCTGTCTGTTCAATGTGGAGAGCCAAAGGTCTGCAGGTTATTTCACAGATGAGTTCCTCTACCTGAGGGAGAGCTCATCAGTAGGTAGAGGCTTTGGTTGGAATGAAAGCCTCCAAGCTGTTACATGATCAGGCATCAATGTTGACGTGCAAATTCACGCCATTGGCTAAGAGCAAGCAGTGATCGTGACAGTGCTGAACTTTGAGGGAACAGAGAGCCAGAGAATTTTCCACTTTTCTTGATTATACCGTACTAAGCATGGTTTTATTATTTTATAAACAAAAACAAATGTGTTTAAGATGTAAAAGTTTAATTCGTATTTGCCCCCTGAAATCTGCACACAGTACAAGTTTGAGCCTTTAAATTAACACCCCTCCACATTAATTAGCAATTATGACAAAATTCTATAGGCCTACTGGTAAATTATATGAATGTTTGTAAGCAAGGGCTGTCCTTTATTTTCCAGGAAAAATCTTAAAAAGGCCCTGGAATATGATTTCTGAAAAAGAGCAGGGATCGTAAAGTGGACAGAGTGTTAAATAAGTAATAAAAACTAATAAAAGACCCCGGACCCAAATCATGCCGTGTCCTAATCACATTCATTCTAATCAGGTCTGGTATGTTGCTGTTTCAGTTAGAGCTATTAGAGGCTCATTTTAGCTTATTGCAGCTATATCAGCATTGATGAGTAACAAGAAATTTCAGCACAGTAATCGATGCATGATGGGTAAGTTCTGTTCTCCCTCTGAAAAGTTACACATTAACCTTGCACTCGTTGCAACCTATCAATACACCTCCTTCTCCTGCATTCAGAGAAACAGGGATAATAACAGCCGTTATTTCCTTGGCTGGACTTTTTGTGAGAACCTCATCCTGTTCTTGATGACTTAATCAAATTGAACCCATGTTGACTCATGCAACTGAGAGTGAAAGATGAAATGAGAATTAAGATGAAATGAGATCAATAATAAAATCTCCTTAGTAGGTCAGAAACACAGCTCAGTGTGAAAAATTGTTTAACACTCTCTGTAGTTCCTTCTCCTGCCAGGATGTTTTAGCCTCCGCCCAAATGAAGATGGATGGAGTGTTTGAGGAAGTGAAACATAGGTGAACACATCATCTTTGTTTTCATCTTTGTTATTATTGGATTAGGTTATTAGATTATTCCCAAAGAGCTGTAACCTCAATGATTCATCATTAAACTCGACATGAGGCCGGTGAACCTGACAACAGGGGAGTTCTTCTGCAGCACCGTCTTCATATTTAGAACTGTTAAACACTCTAGGAAACCAGCAACCTTTCTGTATCCGTCTTTAACTTCCTGCAGTCTCATGTAGCCCAGAGCAGAGTAAAGTGCTGATCAAGTCTCAATTAATATACAACATCTGAGTGCCGGGGATGAATAATATCTCGGGGAGAGCCGGGGCGATTGAAACACTTTTCAGTTAAACGTCTTTTTCAAAGATGACGTCACGTATACAAAAAATTTCATCATGTGATTAACAAGTCACATATGTATTCTCTTAGTTACAAGTGTAATTTAATACATAAGTCGGATGTTTCGCCTGGTCGGGGCATTTGAAACAGACATGCAGGACGAATGAAACAGCATAATTTAAACAGAAACTATTGACCTTACTCTTGTTTTTATGCAACATACATAAACAACATACTAGTGTTCTCGTCATTGCTAAAATTTTACATAATTTCTCATTATATAAATAGAGGAACAAAAAATTGTGTCCCGTGCATCATTGTCAAGATTTCGATTAAAATCACCGTTCTTCTTTTATACCATTTGGACAACTACATTTTCATTTAATTTACTTATTTTAACAGGACATCCTGTTATGTATTGGCATTTTTTTTCTCTCTTTGGTCTTTGGTGTTATTAACATGTTGCAATTGAAAAAATGTAGCAATTGTCATTCACTCCAAAAAAGTTTATTAATTAATTTATTAATTTGGTAATTTACGCAGATTTTGATCACGCAATGTGACCGCATTTACGCTCAATTGCCCCAACAGCGACCACTGACATTTAAACCTTTCTTGCCTCTAAACTCTGACACTGCACACTCTAGGACATGTTTAAGTACTAAACTGTTCATTACAAAAAAACACTGCACAAAAGATTTTACTGTGCTCATTACATGATCTTTCTCAGGGTTGGTCAGTTTTGCTGGCTGAACGTAGTGACGAAATTTGAGGGTGTCAGACTTGGTTGGGTGGTTTTCCAGGAAATGTTTTTCATTCGTCCCATCTTTCAATCTTACCGGTTCTGCCCTACTACAGTTTTCAAGTTGAGCTGAGTAGTTTTACGTCATACTCTGGACCAAACTGTTGGACAACTTGATGAACAAACATAGCTGTAGTCTATTAGCCTTGTTCGTTTAGCAAGTATAATGTTTACCACCTTAAGCACCTTTCACACAATATCTGCAACCCTGAATCAAATCAAATCAAAATGACTCAACCCTGCCAGCTTGCTTGTACAAAGTATGGCATGTCAGGAGTTCATCTGAGAAAACCGCTTTAGTTTAGCATATCGGCATGCTAGCTTTTGCTAATTAGCACTAAACACAAAGCACAGCTGAGGCTAATGGGAACGCTATTAATTTTGTACTTATAAACCAAAGTATTGGATAAACACATTGATTTGGGTTTATAAAAATGTTATTACAATTCATCCTGAGGTGACATGAATGTGTACTGAATTTAGTTCAATTCCTTTTAATACTTATCAAGAATTTTCGCAGAAATTTCAAGATGCCAATCTAATAGTAGCCAGAAAATCTATTTTGTTTGTATTCCACATATTTATTTTGTGTGTATTTCACATATAATTTCCGTAGAAATGAATGCATGTGTAATGACGGGGTCATCCCTATGTTCCCCAGTCACATAAGCCTCTGCCTTTGCTGATTTATTTCAGCATTTTGTTAGGGTTAGAGGTTATGGTTAGGGTCAGGGTAAGTGGGTAGTGTTAGGGTCTATGTAGGCCTATTTGCCATGGAATTCAGCACTGATTGGGGAAAAAATAACAGATCGGGAAACATAGGACCCGGGGAACATATAACCATGGTGCTAGCATTGCTAAAAACTAGCTTTAAAGCTGAGAAACACAGTGATATCCTCAGGTTGCTACTTACGTAGTCACACCAGGCATTATTGTTAATGGCACACATCATTGTTACTGTTGTTGACGCCAGGTTTCATGGGTCCTTGGGTGAACATAGGTCTCGCTCTACCTTTAAAGAACCAGCAGCTCTAATAAATTCTGTGTTTAAGTGGGTTTTTTTTCCCTGCTTTGCAAAGTGATGTTCACAATCCTCTTTAGTTTTTGTCCCTGAGTGCTTCCAACCTTCCTGTTCATCCTCTTTCTGTGTCTCTGGGTGGATGTGTGTGTGTTTGTGTGTGTGTGTGTGTGTGTGTGTGTGTGTGTGTGTGTGTGTGTGTGTGTGTGTGTGTGTGTGTGTGTGTGTGTGTGTGTGTGTGTGTGTGTGTGTGTGTGTGTTTAGGGGGTGTGGTCATTTGAACAATCCTGGAGGAATCAGTACTGTGTTGGTATTAAGATTGAGCAGATTTATCTTTGAAGCTCTGTCATTCTGTAGATTCTCACTCTACTGCCAACTCTTTGGTCAGAATATTAATGTATTTTCCTTATTGTGTCCAATTTGGGCTATACAAATTGTTATTATTATATAACTTGAAAACATGTACTACATTAATATTGTAGAGAATAGAGAATAATCATATTGTAAACCCAACCCATTGTAATTTGTATTCTATTATTAAAAAATATTTGTATGCATATTTCTATTATTTGTATTTCTTATAAACCTAGTTTCAGCCCCAAATATTTCATTTGTCTGATTTTTCTTACCTTTTCTTGTTTAACCTTGTCTTGTGTCTTCTTGTGAATCTCAGCATCCGTCTGTTCATTTTGTTTTATCTCACCATCTAGTAATCTCACCTCGTTTTCTTTTCTCTGATTCTACTGTGCTAAAAATCTCACTTTTCTTTACTCTTAACTTTGTCTTTTGATTTTATTGCTACTATGAATATTTCTTAATTTGCCTTATCTTACCTCATATCATCTCATGTTGTATCTCATTTTGCCTGATCTGAATGTGTCGTAAATCTAATCTCTAACATGTCTCTGGAGTCGACATTACTTTTGCTCCCTTAATTTACATCATAAAAATGACACAATTTTGTGTCTCAATTTAAAAAAAGGAACATTTATTGAAGTTAAAAAAATGTGACTCCAGCAACACAGAGCAGCCTGTGGACACCTGTCTGTAAACACAGAATCCCACATCAGCCGGTACCTAAAAAACGTAAATATCAACTGATAATATCGACCGGGCGATGTATCGGTTTATCACTAGTCTCGTTTAACCTTAACAAGTCTAGTCTCTTATCTCTTTATCTGTATTGCTTCATCTCATCTTGTTGAATGTTTTTATGCCTCAACTTTTATCTTCTCATTTCATCTCATGCTGTTACTCACATGCCGCTCACTGGGGTTCGATGCCTTGCTGACAGACCCCTCAGTGGTAGCATTCCTTCTTCCTCCGTCTCCCTTGGATTCAAACCATCCCCTTTGTGGTCATTCATCGGCCTCATGCTTGTCCTGCAGAATTCTTCATGCCTCTGTGTTATTGACCGTTCTCTTCTTTAAATGATATAAATGAAAGCTCCCCGCTGATCAATAGGTTAAGACGAGCAGAGACCCTGTCCTTCTATTAGTGATAAATTATTGATCAGCTAACGAAGAGTCTGATGATCACACACAGCTGACTGGAAATAATTCCTAATCTTCTGTTGATATCAGGATATTGATTACGAGACAGAAGACTGATTGAGTTCAGCAGCACAGAATCATCTCGCTTCTGTCAGTCCTCCAACAGAATCAATCAGTGTGATCAGGTATGTTCCAGAGCAGAAAGTAAAGGATGACTGTGCCTCAGCTCAGTGTGATGATGTGAATGTGATTCTGAAATGAAGGGGTGAAGAGTAGAGATGCACAGGTCTGATACCCGGATCAGATATCGGCTACGGTAATGACTAATTAAGATGAGGACATCAGATGAATGAGGCCTGATCCAGAATTCCGATCCAGTCATGTCTTTTTTATCATTATCATACACAGTAATACAGTTACAGCAATGTAGTCACTTCAATTCTATGTTTGCAACATTGGTTAGGGTTTTATATTACATTTGAAAATATCTCTTTGCAGTGCACTTCACATGGAAGGGATATTTTTTCTTTTTGATGCTGATGTATACTTTGTTATTTGTTCATAAATAATATTAAGTAGATTTATATCTGTCTTAATTTGTTACCTTTTTTTAACAAGGCTAAATGTTTATGTCAAGCCTGATGCATTCACCCACATGGACAGGTTTACGCTTCATTCATTCAACAGTAGGATCAGAACGGTATCGGGTATCGGCCTATACACTCAGCCCAGGTATTGGTATCTGATTTGAAAAAACTGGATCTGTGCATCTCTAGTGAAGAGAGTGTAATCCGACAATAGTCAAAATACTGTATTTCACTAAACAAATAACTTTTAATATGCATAAAGCTACATATTATGTGAACTATGGCTCCATGGTTAAGCCTGCAGCCTGCTGTCTGCCAAACAGCAGTCCAGGGTTCAATCCCCACCTCACCCTTACTGCAATTTCCCAGCTTGGGATCAATAAAGTATTTATATTCTATTCTAAATAATATCTGATGGTTTAATTTTGGATAAATATTATTTCAGTGTTTGCTCAGGGTGAAGACATTAGTCAGATCACAAATTAGAATACAACAGGATTGCTTTTGGATAATGGCATATTTTTCTTGTGAAAATCTATATTAACAAATGACCCTCAGCTCATCCTCTCTGATCTTCTGTTTCCCCAAACTTGATGGGTAACAGATGATTCCCACCAACCACCGTAACACAGTCACTGGAATGATTCACATACATGTTTACTTAATGTGTATTTGCTTTGCTTTTACATACTAGAGAGATGTATTCATTAAAAAAACAGATGGTACTTCCACCTCTGCTTGATTAGGAGGTGTCACCCCGATTCAAGGTTTTCACTGCCAGCAACAAAGAAACTCTAAATGCTGCAAAAAAGAACAAACAGGATGAGCTGAATTTAATCAAGAATCACATTAAAGCTAAAAGCTCAAAGCAGTAAAACCTTTTCATTAATAAGCAGAGCTGAATAATAAAGTCAGAGACGACCCATTAGAGACACAGCAGGTTATCACACCAAGGAGATGTTCATTTACACCTCCATCCACCCACCCGTCCGCCTAACTACTAATTTTGTATGAAGCAGAATACCTGCATATTTAATCAGATATAAAGTTATGACTTGACTCATTGATGTTTCACAATCTTCAGATTCCCATTAAGTATTGTGTAAGCAGCACAGCTATACTGGCGTAAGATAGATTTGGTCGTAGATTGTGGAAATTTGAATGCAACACTGTTATAATAATGCACACCATGTGAGCACAAAAAAGATTTAAAAAAAATTGACACAGGTCTCCTACAAGACAGGGCAAACATTGACTAGTAATGCAAGGCTTGTCTTAGTGAAAGCATAATTCTGGTGTAAAATCCTCCCATGGTCTTTTTCGGTAAATTCGGTCTTCTGTGTATGAACGATTAATGGAGAATTCCTGTAGCGTTGCTTACAGCCGGACAACACTGATTAGCACGGTAAAGGCAGCAAAACGTCTTTTTTAACCACTAATACTGCTCAAAATAACAGCAAACCTCTGCAGTAGCATGAGAAGAGTCCCGGCACAGAAAACAAAACCCCCAAACACGTAGTTAGAGAACACAGAGTTTATTAAAAGAGTGTTTTAAAGACTTACCTACTGGCCCCTGTACCAGCTCCTCTCATAGTAAAGTCCATTCAAGTGGATTAGCAAAATCAAGAGCCCATTGGCTTTCTGTGTAGAGACTCTTCTCATGCTACTGCAGAGGTTTGGTGTTATTTTGAGCAGTATTAGTGGTTAAGAAAAGCTGTTTTAAAGCCTGCACTGTGCTGCCCCGAGCTAAGCAGTGTGAGCCAGGTCCGGCTGTTAGCGACCCTACCTAACTGTTAATAGTTCATAAACAAAAAAAAACGTCTTATTTGATGGCCGAATTTGCAGAAAAAAGACCCTGGGATGATTTTACACAGAATTAGGCTTTAATGTTGTATTTAAATGTGAAAAAAGCAGAGAATGAGGACCCAAGCGTAGTAAGCAGACAGGGCACTGAGCTACTTTCTCTCTCGAAATGACCCAAACCTCAATTGCCTCACTTAAAGTATGGGGTTTAAAGGCCCTCTGGATCTAAAAGTTTTAGGATTTGACTTGTATCTTGTTTGTCTTTACTTGTGGCTGCCCTGTCTTGTCTTGGGATTTGTTGGTCTTGACTTGGGACTCTACTTCTACCATTGGTCTTGGCTTGGGCCTGGACTTGGGTCTGCCCTGTTTGTGTTTAAAAATGTTTGTGTTGACCTGGGACTTCCCTGCCTTAACTTGGGTTATGGCCTTGTGACTTGCTTTTAAACTTGTTGATCTTGACTTGGGTCTTGACCTGGAACTTTTTGGCCCTGACTTGGGACCAGATTTGTACTATGATGGTCTTGGCATGGCACTTGACTTGGAACTTTGCCGAGTTGATCTGGGGACATGATGTTGGGTCTGCCTTGCCTTGAGACATATTGGTCTTGACTTAATTTCAAACTTTTTGGTCTTGACTTGGGACCTGTTGATCCGTCTTGAGACTGATTAGAGTTTTATTCTGACCTCGTTGCTATTGATTCATAAATAGCTACTTTGGATTCTGTGTGCCATGTGCTGCTCTGGACTCTGTGTGTTCCTGTAACAGATGAAGTGTGTGTCGCTGAGGTCTGGGAGGTGGATTGCTCGGCCAAATGAAAAAGACTCTGTGTGCGTAATCACAGCCAGGAACAGTGGATTAATAGGGTGAACGAGTGAAAATGGCTGCTCAGCTCAGTTTAATTTGGTTTTTCACTCCTGCGGTGAACAGAAAGTCATTTACAAATCTGAGATAATAATTCAAACAGAAACATGTGGCGGTTTCCTGTGTGTTAGCACAGCAGAGCTTCATTTATCAGTCAGTGGTCGACCTGAAGCAAAACACAGCTGAGTGAATAAAAAAGACAAATATGACACATAGAAAATACAGACATACCTGTATTTATAAACAAAATAAAATGGCCCTGTTCTCTTTAAACTAGCTCAAACGTGTTTGCAGTTTTTATTTATATTTGGTGTTCAATGACATATTTCAGGTTTGAGTTATTTCTGATATAGTTCAGTATACATTTAGAGCAGTTGAAGGTTTTTGAAGTTGAATTTAGAGTCAGACCAACATGAGAAAATTTCAATTAAACCACATTAAATGAAAAATGAAAAATGTACATTGACTGGTGTTCAGTCTCCCAGTTAGTTTGAAGAGCGGCCCTTCGTCTCCCTGGGGTTTGTTCTATTTTTTTCTTCCTTTGAATCAAAGGATAGTCAATGTTTTATGTTGTATATATTGTATAGACCTATGAGAAATCTGTGAGTTGGGCCTGTATAAATACATTTTTGAAAAATTTTAAATATATATATAGCTCTCACCCTGAACTGTTCCTCGGTTTCCATCCCTATTAAGATAAGATAATTTTCAGTGTAGCAGAAGCAAATGGGAAAGTGCAATTATCAAAAGCAACAGTAAAAATGCAAGATATAGTATGCCTAAATATGTAAACAGTAAAAAAGCTAACAGTAAATGTAAGTAGACAGTAAAAAGTAAGTGAAAAATCAGAAAGCAAAATATGAAAATTAGATCAACTTTTGGGTTTGTCTGGTTCTTCCCAAGGAAAGCCAAACTACTTTGTAAAGTTTCAAAAAGTTTATTATAAAAACAGCAAAGAATATTCTGTATTCATCATGGCTTTCAGCCAAGCTGTTATCTGCAACCAATGATCCAGAAAGAGCACTGAGTACCACCCACTCAAAGCATTTATACAGCAATAAAGTTCATTGGGCTTTTGTGATTGGCTCAGAATCTTGCTGAGGCGGTCCCTGGTTCAGGCTTTAGAACGGTCCCTGGTTCATTCACAAGTTTAATCCTCCTCCCCCTGGTCACATAGTTCCTCCAATAAACAGCCAGTTGCTGTAGAAAGAACACTCCCTACTCCGTCACTTCCACTTCCTGGGGCTGACCCCCTCTCATCTGACTGCACTTAGTTTTAACCTGGAGCTTATCAGCAACATCCTTTAATTATGCCATCTGTGTTAAATTGATAATAATGTGAAAGCATGCAAAATCATGTTTATTTAACTTCTATACGTACACAGTGAGTAATGACAAAACTTCAATTATATTGTGACAAAAATGAACACTTCATGTTTAAAAATAACCACAGGTTGAATACACAATAATCACAGTATTACACAGAGGAGATATTGGTATGGCACAGTTACGTGTGCATTGATATTTCCTCAGTGAATTTTCAGTTGCAGTATGAACAGTCAACTTGGAGCAATCTTAATTCTAAAGTCTGGCTGCAGTGAAGAAGTATGTCTCTGAAACAGCTGCTCAGTGCGGTAAGAGTGTCCTGCATTGGGTGGGACATGTTGTCCACCGGGGGTGCTAGCTTTGCCATCGTTCTCTTTTCACCCACAACCTCCACAGGATTGAGGGGGTGTCCCAGAATGAGCTGGACTGCTAAACCAGTCCGTTAAGTCTCTTCCTGTCAGCAGTTGAGATGCTGCCCCAGCAGACCACAGCCGTGAAGATGGCTAATGCCATCACAGAGTCAAAAAAGGTCCTTGAGTGACGCCTGCACTCTTGAGGACCTCCTCAGCAGATCTTGCTGATATGAGCTATTAAAGTCCTGGAGTTTATAAATAAAGGAAAATGCATTCATTTAACACAGGCTTGAACGGGTGCTACATGCAAGGTAACTCTCCCACGGAAAAGACACCAAACAACCTAGCAAAACAACCTAGCAAGCAAGCTTGCGAATTGGTCACACTCAAGACCACCACAACAACTTCCTGGTTGATCCAATAAGGAAGTGCCAAAAACTGCAGTTCTCCAAGGGTCCACTAAGAGTAGTTTGCATAATAGAGCAGATTCTCATTGACCCCCATGTTAAACAGGCCGTTTTCACAGCATCACTGAGGGGGTGAATTTTTTTGTACCAGGCTAGTTTTTATTTTATTGGAGGTTAAAGTTTCTGAATAATTAGGGGCGCGGCCTCTTGAGTGGCAGCAATCCGCTCACTTCTCCCCAGAGGTATACGTCAGCCCGATGGACGTATCTCCCTCCCCCCATACATGCCCTTTTCGGTAAAAGGAAATGAGGCGGAGTTAAAGTCTGACAAGATGGCGACTCCCGTAGGCAAGTACGATTGGATATAGAATATAATAGAATAGAAATACTTTATTCATCCCAAGCTAGGAAATTGTAGTGGATCAAGTTGAGAGAATGGACCCCAATGGAGAGGCTACATCCATTTTTTATACAGACTATGGCGAATCCAAATGAAAAGATGTTTCCCTCAAAATGCAATTGAGAATGCAGTTTGGTTGTGTTGCAACATAATATTTTGGAGATCAGGCAGTCTGATGATTTTATAAGGTGACGCCCACCGTTGTAGGAGATGCTAATGGGAACACATCCAACATGTTACCACACATTTAACAGCATCATCCAGTGTGCTGATCACCGCCTAATGCCTTATTCCTGCTACATTCATGCAGAGTTTTAAATGCTATCGGACTTGCAGGTTCTATGCTAACATAGGATTGGTTCGTGGCCGTTCTAGGGAGGGGCTTAGCGGGCGGTCAGTCGTCAACTGTGTTGTCCTTTACATAAGTAGAGACCACCATACATTTATGCAGAAAACGGCAGAAATTGGTCCATGAAAAATTTAACAGAATGCGGGAAATTAAATGTTTGATACTTCATTTTCTGGGGAGAACGCCAAGATCCCCCCAATTTGATATGTTTCTCCAGTGTTGGAACGAAACCTACGTCCCTGGTTGTGATTTATCCCAACAGCTTTGATTCAAACTAATCATGTTCCCTCTCTCAGCAGTGATGAATTAGTGTTTTTAAATCAGAAACTGAGCAATGTTTTTCCAAGCTGAATTTGTGGCATTTTTCCCCTGAAAGCCTCGATGTGTATTAATTAGGTCTCTGGATGTGATTCTGTCGGTGCATTATTCAGATGGTTGAGTAGAAAAAACAAAAAGACATGCCTGTGAGTAATTTACAGAAAGATAATTTGTCTCGGCTCTGAACATTAGCGTTTCATTTATGTCTTGCGCTCTCTGCTGTCTATATTTAACATCAGCTGCTCTGCTTTGACATTCATACATTATTCATGTTGGGAACCTGCATTACCTGCCTGAGGAGCACTACATCTCCCTCACCTTTAAATCCTCCTCATTAATACTCCTGCAGGCTTTTACATTAATTTGTTTTTACTTTTTTTATTCCTATTTGCTGTTTTTTTGTTTTATCTTCTGCTTTGGTGCCTTTGTTGTGGGTGTTGTTGTTTTTGTCGGCTGAGAAATTGAGCTGATTAAAAAATGGAGAACAAATGAAAAGATTTTTTGCAGAGGCGTGCAGTTTTCTGGCCTCAGGATAAAAACTGTTACTATGCTGAACTGCATGACACACACATACTCATACTGAACATCTTCAGGACTTTCATGCTGCAGCTTGGAGGCAGAATGAGCCACAGTAGGCCAACTCCACTCTTTCTAACACAAAAACTAAACTTTTTGGATTATACCTAGTGCAGAAATCAGAGATCACCAACATCAGATTGGTTGTGTTGAAAAGTTTTGATTTTGTTGACTTTCTGTGGTTTAGATATTTGATATGTGGACACCAGTACTTGGATGTGTCAGTATTCATGAGTACAGAGTACTCCATTCATAGATTAGTTGATAGGAATACAATGAATTGCTGAAGCCATTTATTATTTATACTAATTCAGTTTCCAGATTCTCTGGAAAACTATTTTCAGATGTTACATAGAAGTTAAAAAAAATTGTAAGGGTGCTTTTTCACTTTTTTTTATAAAGCTGTATAATCTGAATGATTAATCATTTAGTTGAAAAATGATCCAACAGATTTGTTGATGATGAAAATGTTCCTTATTTTCAGCTCTCATACAAGGTACTGTCACTTCTGATCTTTATGTGCTTCTCATTGTATATTGTCCCATGGTAAAGCGGGTCCGCACTAATATCAGAGTAAAAACAAAAGTAGTGGTGAAGAAATGAATAAAGAAAATCATATTGTTAGCCATGTAGTGGGAAACAGAACAGGAAGGTCCAATCGTAATATCCCTCCGCAGCTTTCAGTAGACCTACTCTGCTCCGCTCCACAGGGATTTCTGCCACAACGCTATTCATCTTCAAACACTGCCCACATCTTCATGACACAAAACTGGATTTAAATCAGCAAAATCAATTTATTTTACTCTTAATTCACGTCAAGTGCTTGAGTGTGAGAAGCCGCAAGGGCTCAGAAATGGTATCGCATTCCCTTGACTACACCAAAACGTGTTTTGTAGAAATTTTGGGAATTTTACAGTTTGTACCCTTCAGACCATTAAACCTGTGGTAGGCAGTCTTTTTTTAGCATTGTTGGGGAAAGATGTCCATATTAATTGTTCATCATATTGTAATTCAAGTGTTCTGAGAGAACCGACTGCCAGACAACAACTTCCTCCTGGGATTATTAGAGTATTTCTGATTCTGATTCTGATTCTGATTCGAATGCCCCCCAGGCTCTTTACAGAGTGGATGAGAGGTAGCATAATTGTCAAATGATCAATTTACTGTTTTTGTAAGAAAATAATCGATAAGCAAAATTCAAAGAACTGGTTGATGAACTGGCTGATTCAGACGAGGTGTGTGCTTGCATTCCTGTGGTGTACCATCTTCAACACTTCCTTGCTTACCCAAGTAACCCCACATTTAACCTCACGATCCCTTTAATTATGGGTAATTCAAGGCAAAGTCTGCAGAAATGTGGACTTCTTGAAAGTGTGCATGAAGGGCTCAAATTTTCTGCTAGTGAGCCCTCATGCACTAGAAGATTTGACAGAGGGACAGCCCTAAGCCCTCACAGAATGTGCTTCAGAGTCTGTGAATGTGGAGATTGTGATTGGGCGAATAACTGTGGTTTGAACCTGATAGCAGAGGTGAGAGGACAGGGGGCGTGGCCACACAGGTGCAGATGTGCTGCAGGATCACAGTGCAGGGCTGCTGGGGTTGGTTTTAAAGTAGAACATATTATTTTCATTCTCCTGGGGTCCTGTTATGCTCTAGACAAACGGAACAACCTAGCTGCTGAGGTACAACGATGACAAACAGAGTCGGCCATGTTTGGCTGAAATCCAGAAGCATCCAGGTTGGCTTGAGACACGATCACTTCCTGCACAGCGCTGCAGCTCTCGGCAGATGAGATGAATCGCCTCAACTGCAGCAGTTTCCCCTCATAAATATTCATACAGTGAGGCATGGCGTCATGCAAGTGAGCGAGGACGCCAGAAACCACTGAACCCTGAACATTCTCCCCCATCACACCCCCATCCTCCCTCCCTACCTCCACCAGCAGCAGCAGCAGCAGCAGCAGCAGCAGCATGCCACCCGGCACCGCAGCACAGCCAACTGGATTTATAGCCACTTATAAAGATTAGTGATGCGTCCTGCATTCTCTCTCTCTCTGTCTCTCTCTCTCTGTCTCTGTCTCTCTCTCTCTCTCTCTCTCTCTCTCTCTCTCTCTCTCTCTCTCTCTCTCTCTCTCTCTCTCTCTCTCTCTCTCTCACACACACACACACACACACTAAAAATGCAGTCTTACACATAGAACTGTGAAAACCTTCTGTCTCCATAATGTATGGTCTTTGTTTTATGATTATTGTTATGGAGATGGAGAGTTTTACTTCTAAATAGTGAGATTCTTTTTGCCTGGTTTTAATGGAGAGTTAAACATGAGAAATATTGCATGCTGACTGGACACATTTAATGCGGGTAATGGGTCTTGAGCCACTGAACTCTGAAGCTTAGATCAAGGAAAAAAAGACTGCAATGTTTTCAGACCTGTTTTAATGAATCAGTTTGCAGCTGAGTGCTCGGCTTCATTCACACAGTAAACAAGCACTGGGTGACTCCAGTGTCAATATTAGAACGAGTGGGGAACATTTACTGTTACAAACAAAGTAAAGATATATGAAGTGCTAATTTGACTCTCTGACTGCCAACATTAAAATAGTGAGTGTGTGTGCCAACATGAACATGAGCAAATGAGCTACTAGGTGACTGAAACAAAAGTTTTAGTAGCACTTTATAATAGAGCCTGAGATTTTAGTTATTGTGCTGTATGAATAAGGTACCAATAATATATTTAAAGGTTTCTACTGATGCTTAAATGTAGAGATGCACCGATCCATTTTGTTCCGATCCAATCAGATACCGATACCTGGGCTGAGCGTCCTCCTGTTGAATGAATGAAGCGTAAACCTGTCCATGTGAGTCAAGGCATCAGACCTGACATAAACATTTAGCCTTGTTTAAAATAAAGGTGACAGATGAAGACAGATATAAATGTACTTAATATGATTTATTAACAAATTACAAAGTGTATATTAGGTATATTAGGTATTAGGTATTTTCAAGTGGAATATAAAATCCTAACCAGTGTTGCAAACAGGATTGAAGAGACTAGATCGCTGTAACTGTTTTGCTGTGTGTGATATTAATAATAAAGAAATGACTGGATCAGAATGCTGGATCAGCCTCATTCATCCGATATCTGATCCAGCTAATTAGTCAATATCAGAGCCCATATCCGATCTGGTGCATCTCGACTTAAATGTCTTCTTTCCTCTAAAACATGGGTGTTTTTGCTTGGTTGGAATGAAAACATGCAGCCAGACGGCCCTTTACTGGATCAGTTTGACACCCATGCTCTAAAATGACCAACTGTCCCCTTTGCCTTGTTTTCTTCCTCGGTTTAAGTGTCAGTATGAACTGGTGACAATCTTATTGGTACTAGTACATTTTTAGAAGTGAAACAGTGCAGTTTTCTGTATCTGTGATTCTCGACAGCCCCACCTCTTTAGGAAACCAGCAGCAGGTCCTGAGTGTATTGATTCCAATGGGAGAAGTGAACCCGAACACAGATTATGAACGATCTTTTCGCCCTATAATCACTATCACAACACTACATCTATTTCTCACGAGCCACACATCTCCTGCACATTCTGACAGACTGAAAATGGTATTTTTCCGACAGACGGATCAGGAGAAAATTAACTTTGTTTGAGACCTGTTTCCGTCTCAGCAACAAACTAAAGCTAAAGTAATCTCAGATAACTAATGTAACAAGTTACAATCACTGTGAACTGTCTAAATATCCAATGTCATATACTGTAAATTGTCGATCCACATGACGTTTACTACACTTTCAAATGAGGCCTCACCCTTTTAGGAGACAGGAAGTGGATTTTACTGAAATTTGTTTTTGAGAATCTTTGTTGGAACCTAATTCATACAGCACAACTACACTGTCAGTCTTCATCATAGCCTGATTGATACAAGGAAATTATACTGTAAATTGCAGGCTGTAAACTATTTCGTTTCATCATAACTATGCACTAAAGCTTCATCATCAAACACTTGGCACTCTGCTTTTTCAGTCTCTTTTTTGTTCGTCTCTGCAAATTAAAACTGTTAAGGCAGGCGTCAACAGTAGTCAGCACATAGTCGGTTTTCCTCATGGACATATTTTACTCAGATTTGTGCTCTGACAGCTCATAACTACTACACTGTTTCAGGAGAATTAACCGTATTTTGCTTCTGTTCCAGGAGTCACTTTGGCAAAAAAAACAGTCCTCTCTTAAAAGTTAAGTTCCCCTACAACTAAAGTGCATTCTCATTTATGTTTTGAGGGGAAAGTATTTTGTCCCAGATTATGTTTGTTTTTGACGTATAACAAATATGTTTGTAATCAAATTCACCTGGGGTCAGGGGAGGGGTCAAACAAACAAACACAGGACTTTCACCATAGAAGCCGCTGTAGGTGGGTTAATTTCCATATCACATTTAACACGTAACATACTTATGCTCATAATATAAGTTAAAGGTTGAATATGTCGAATCTTTATTTAAAGCTATAGTTTCTAAAAAATAATACACCCACGGGGCGTTTTGAGGGGTACAGTGAAAGTTTTGCTTTTCCATAAAATATATATTTAGTCTGAGTGAATATCTTAAAACATTTTGACAGGTTTGACAATGACTTTCTGTCCCGTTCTGTTTTCCATTGTACCAGCCAATAGCGTTGGGCGTTGCAGGTTGCCAGGGTTGTCTGTTCATTTTGAGTTGAGAGCTAGCTAATGGATTACACAGCACTCTAACAAGAAGAAAAAGTTAATTATTTTTTGTTGTTGTGACTATGATCTTGAGACACTAGATGGCGGTGTTCTGCTCATTCTCCGATTCAACCTTTAAGTACACAAGTTACCTCCCATAATTCATTTTTTAAGTTAAGTAACAAACATAGTTGTTTAAGGCCAAACCACAATTTTTCCCTAAAGCTAATTAAGTAGTTGTGTTTGAATTTGCAATGTTAATCACATGTTTAAAACTGCATCAGTTTCATTGTGTGCCTGACGCTAATACAAGGACGTGTTGAAACAAATGTAATCAAGGAAGCCTAACTGACAATATGGTTAAGTTGTATGGTTAAGTCACATGATGTGATTTTCATGATAGTCCTTTATAGTTCAAATTTTCCTTTACTGAAGCTCTGAACCCAGAACTTTGTCTCCTCTGTCATCCTTCCCCAGAGACATAAAGGTTAGGTGACATCACTGTCAGTCAGCTCGACCCTGTCAGTCTTCATCATGACCCAGGCAGTGTCAGAGAGGTTGCGACCTTCAGAGAACCCGTCGTTGTGTTCAAAACCGGAACATCTTCACTGACCTGGAAAACTTTCATATCTCAATTTGTTTCAACAGAAACGAACCAGAGAAATGTCACATCGGCTTAGCCAGCTACAGTCACCCGCTAACACACACAAAGTCACACAGAGTCCTGCAGCTACATCACCAGGTTTCCTGGGTGTAACGTCCGGTTATGATGTTAATTCGCTGCCTACAGCAGCAACGTCAAACTGCATCAGCAGCAGGAGGTGACAACGCGGCTGCAGGACGACATGCTGCTGACATCACAGAATGATTAATTATTATCACTGATGATATAATTACTGTGACCGCTGTTGTTTTTAAAGTTGTTTCAGTCGACCACACTAAAAGGATGTAATAACTGTTGTCCGATGTTGTACATACTTAATGTGCTAGAAATCAGCCTTGGGCTTTATTCAGCAGCTTTTCATTCAGAGGGTAAGGCAAACTGCAACATCTTAGTGGAATACAAACAAAATAGAAACATGAAAATAAAAAGATAAAAAACATTAAATAAAACCTCACTGCTTAGTCCAAGTTTCCTTGTCCTGCAATTTCCCAGCTTGGGATCAATAAAGTATTTCTATTGTATTCTATTCTATTCGAAAGTGGAAGCACCTTGATCCTGGTTGAGGTTATGGAAAAATGTTATGGAGAGCCAGTGGACTTGTAAACTGAAGAGTTCGGGTTTTAGGATGAAGCAAGTGAACTGCAGTATAGCGTTGTGTAGGCTTGTGCCCTGAAGCTTCCTGCTTTCTGAGTATTGAGTACTTCAACTCATGCTGGACAAACAAGTGGTTCAAATTATGTAACAAATACATCCAGTACTTCAGAAAACATAATTATCAGATGTTGTTCATGAGCTTCACATTAAAAAGCTTCTGACGTGTTCTTTGGAGCGTCTACTCAACACACTTTTCAGCCATGCAAGCAGTAAGGCTGTAGGCATGACAACAGGCATTTTCAGAACAAACTGTTCTGGGTTCTCCATGAGAGGAAGCTCCAGGGAGCTCCACTGAGAACTATGGACTTTTTTCTGTTTGCACTCTCACTGGCAATAGAAACACTGAAGTGACGTAAGCCGCAGCTAGCTAGCTTGTCCATCTTCGGTGCTGGCTAGTTAGCTAGCAGCACATATGAGCCTGAACCCCTTTTCAACCCGACAATTGTTTTAAATGAGCTGCTATATCTGATGTTCTAAAATAAAATTCGGAGTTTTTTGAACTAGAGAAGGGATTTATTCAGAATGGAATTGATCACAAAAGGATCTGAATGAAGAAAAGTGAACAGTGATGAATACAAACAATTCTTTAGCAATAGCCTGGAAGCCCGGGCCACTTATAACGTAAAATGGCCTTATGTTCCTGCAGCAAGACTCAACGCTTTTCTCTGTGAGGGCTTGCTTCGCCTTCTTGATAAAGTAAGAAAAGAGGACATTGAAAGCTGACTATCATCCTTTCTGGCACTGCAGGCCTGCTTTATGTGTCTGTTCATCGTCAACGTCCCTGTTTTTTGCTGTCATAGGCTAGCAGCGTGCCACACTTAATGCACTGGACAAAGCCGACACATATGTTGTCACTGCCCACAACTTGTTTGAAATGCTTCCATACCTCAGACTGTCCTCCAGACTTTATAAAAGTTGCACAGCAGCAGGCCTGTTGGGATGCGGACGAGTGGAGGAGACACTGTGTTGCAACATGTGGTGTCTTTTTTTATTATTACTTTGTGCAACTTTGTACATGTTTGTTACTTAGACCTACTCTGCTAAATATATATAGGCCTATTACATATCTGTTTATGGCATAGCTTTCTCCTCAGATTAAACCAATTAAGCAATGATTTAAAAACAACAACCCACACGGGTCGGGTCGGGTCGGCTCGAGCTCGGGCAGAGAATCTCAACTCTAGTCTGAAGTAGCATCTAAAAAAGACCCTGCAAACTGTTTTTGAAGAAAGTTCTACATTGGGTCTTGGTAGTTGTTGTGGTGCAGATACAGCAGTCCTCAGCAATATACTTCAAAGTCGATTGAATGGAACGGTTGTTGAGAAAATTGAAAGAAAGACAGAGACCCTTCCATTTCAGTGAGATTGTGTTGTTGTGCTCTGACAGCAGCTGGCAGCAGCTCTCCTTCACCTTAAGTTTTGGCTCTGAATCAGATGTTTTAAATGTCTGAATTGGTTTTAATTGCAGCTCCTATAGCGGGCTGAAAGAGTCCCCCTGCTACCCTCATTCATATTCAACAAATTACCTTCATCTTTACAAGTCATTTAATTTCCCACCCAGACTTCAAATCACGTTTATTAAGTTTTTTATTTCCCCTCAGGTAAGATAAAGAAAGCTGCCAGTGAAGTGAGGAGGCTCCTCATGTTTCCAATGGAAATCTACTCATCAATCAGTCATATTACATTAAAAACTAAGTAACACGGATTCAAGCTAAATATGATTAAACATAATAAATATGCACAGCTGGCTGCCATAAACTCCAAGGAATGAAACATCTGAATGTTGCACTAGGATTTACATTATTAGAAGCATATGAATGTGTAACACCGGTATTTACTGGTATTAATTAAACTTTCACTATTAACAATAGAAAAAAGGTACCATTAGAATATCAGTGTGTATCTTTCCTTCTGACAGATAGGACCGACTAACGAGGGTTTCTGCGTCATCATCCTCCCACTCTGACAGTCGATTGGCTGCAGTCCAGGCTCTGTCATACCCAGCAGCTCCTGTCTTAATTCTGCTTGAGAGACATTCGCAGTAGGTGATTGAAGCGGAGCTGATTTCTGCTTTCAAGTATTAATTATTAAGGCTCTGTCAATCATTTGTCACAGAGTATGTAAATGTTGAATAAATAGTATGTTAAACTGTCAAACTCTCTGCTCCACATGGCACACAAGGAAAGTGTAGTTACCTCAGATCATCAAGATGATCGTACATGAGCACACACTTTGTGACTGAGGTTCGTTTTGTGTGTTACTGTCCTGTCTGAGGACATCAGGGATGTACTTTTTTACTAAAATGACCTCCATGTTGATTTGCTTTGGTTGGATGACTATGAAAAATTTGAGTTGTGCTTCAGGAAGGGAACAATTTTTGGTGGCAGATTTTATTTGTCAAGCCTTGGAGAGAAGGAAGAATATTTTGTTTAAGAGGCACTGTTAAATAACTTTTGTAATAAAAGGAAATATAATCGTTTCAACACTGCAAGAGAGATTTTGGTGTCATTTTATCCCCATTACCCACCATTATCTTCTCTCTGATGCTCAGAGTGAATCTGCTGAAACAGTAAAAGTTTCTATAGTCAGTGAGTAATTTATTAAAAGCTATTAATTAATTATTAATGATAGAAGAATAAGAACATGGGTTTTAACTTTCACTTTCTTTGCCTCGTTTGCACAGATACATTTAGTACGAGTCACTGCATGTACATTATCTCTACATTATTGTAAATGAGTTGACTTAATAATGCAGATCATACACACACACATGCAGTCTGTAGGTTCAGTAGGTTTAACTACAGCAGACCTGAATCACTCTGTAACATACATAGTGCATTATAGTCAGAAGGAAGAATATGTTTTATATTTATTTTTCTAAGTTGAAACATGGGTATACATCCACTTATGACTCATTCAGACGGAATGAGGATAAAGGCACGTCACTTCTCCCCCTGCTGACTGTACTGAGTCAGAAGATCACTGAGGTGGGGGGGCCAGGTGCACAAAACACTGTAGGTTTTCTCCTTAAGTATGACACTTGAGGCTGAGTTTCTCTGCACCTGGGGGACTTACCTAAGGGTGTTGCACAGAATCTCTTAAAGGTTTCGTTGATTACAACAAAATGTTAAAGTTGTACTCAATAATATTTGAGATATGTTGTTTCTAGCGGCCTCTGTGGCAGTAAGATGTAAACACAGGTGAGCCTGTTCTTACAGAGCATGCATTGTCACGTTCATAGTTACTATGTGTTGCCTTTTTTTTTTTTTGCTCTTTTGAAAAATTTTATTGACAGACATTCACCTCTCTACTTCCAGTCCGTCCCCTATATGTTTCCCTCTTAAATCCATACACACACATGTTTCCATTACACTTCTGTCCTTACTACAAGCCTGACTCAGAAGTTGGAGTTCACGATTTCCGATTACAAGTGAACACAGGATGGTGCGATCTGGACCAACCGCTGTCAGCAGCGTCACTAACATGGAGACTTATTTACATCAAGAGAGTGAATGTCTCCACAGACTAATTGATCAAAGTGCTTTCATTAGTGGGTCACATGATCAATCACTATTGTTTTAACTCATTCTGTCAAAGATATGAACTTAAAAGGCAATTAAATAGATGGAAATCTTACAGAATATAACTGTAAAGCATTTACTGCATTGAAAGAGAAGATTCTCCATTCCCTGTGATACTAAGGGGAGCCGACTGCCTCTTTAACAACATACAGTACATTGTGACCTGTCACAGTCGGAAAAGCATGTGTAAATTATGAAATTAATAATAGCTTTGATTACAGGTTCCTTAAGTGGACACTTAAAGAAACCTTAAGTAGATGACTAAAGGGTGTTTTTTTTTCCGGAAAAGTTATCTCTGACTTTTAGGGAAATCTTAACTTAAGGTGTTTTATAGGCACATGGAGTCCATTGAGGTTTTCATCCAAATGTATCGTATCATATCATTAACCAAATTTCAACAAAATCGGCAGAAGAGAATGCAAATGAATGTTTCCATCCACAAACTATGTGATTATTAGGAGTTTGTTCCTCATTAAGCAGTAGGTGGCACCAATTCTACAGTCAGAAAACCATTATACCAGTGCAGGAGAAGAGTGTGCAACAAGATGACAAAATTAAAGGTGCCAGTTAAACATCAAATGGCTAAAAAACAATGTAGAACAATGGATGGAAATTTGAAACATGACATTTGTGTTTGTTTCACCTTCTTTAGTCCACTCACCATGTCTCTCTGTTTATAAGACTACAAATGCAACGAGAAATTAGCTAGCCGTCCTCCCCACTGCTGCGCCGTGTGCAGTCTTTAGCAGCTGTGGTTGCTCAAATTTACCAAGCTGAGTGCTTGCCACTGTGAGCTATGTGTCACCATTTGTCTGTTTCCATTGCACTTTGTTGCATTTTTCTTTACCCGATTCACCTCAGCCAAAAAAAATCAGAACAATTTTTTTTCTAAATTACAGCCTATTTCGTTCAGGTGTTTTAATGCTCGAACTGAATGTGCATTAAAACAGGTGGATGATACCACACTTAATGTTAAGCAGGGGCCACATAAATCAGCTTAACCAACCTTTTTAACTCCTTAAATAGGAGACGACACAAACTGTGTTGAGAGAGTAGAGATGAAATCAGAGACGACTACATACAGACTGAAATAAAGACCTGTGTGTGTGTGTGTGTGTGTGTTTGCACATGGAAAGGGTTTGACCTCATCTCCATGACAATAAACACTCATCGTCCCATCTGTCCGACACACACACTTAGTGTTAGTCACACACAGTCAGGGGTCGTGGCAGATGTAGTGGGATTGAAGAAGAAAAGGAGGTCATTGTTGGCTTTTTGACTCACACACACACACACACACACCCGTGTGCGCGCGCGCGCACACACACACACACACACACACACACACACACACACACACACACACACACACACACACACACACACACACACACACACACACACACACACACACACACACACACAGCAGATGGGCTCTTCTTAAAACAAAGACTGCTGCTGCATTGACTAATAAACTGACTGACGGCGAATGCAGTGAGTTTATTTCCTTATATCTGAATGCAGATGTTTGAATAGAGATGTAATACTTGACTTTCCATTTAGCTGAATAATCTGAAAGCGGGAGGAGATTGGCTCTTATGTTGCATCTCTTATGCAGTTTGGAAAAACACACAGCTCAAGTAGATTTTGGATTTTTCTCTTTATGGAAACACGACTTGTTAAAGAGGCCTGTTTAGTTGTCCTCAGAGTAGTTGAAGCTCCTATTTTTGTTGAGTCTAAGATTCCTCACGGGTAGATAGAAGAAGCTCAAAAATTACAAAGAATTGTGAGAAATTGTATTTTCAAAGCAGCATATGTGACTAGGGAGTGGTTTGGGTGAGATAATGTCAATGGGATAGTTCTGATATTTTGAAGTGCTGTTGTATGAGGCATTCATCTATAAAGTTTTTTACCTACAGGAGATGACGGTCTGCATGGACCTAGTTCAGAGAAGCAGGCAGGAGTACTGACACAGAAGCGAAGCAAAGTACTGCAGCATATTTTGGTATTTTATTCTGTGCTGGCCCAATCCACACCAATACATTTCTTAGCTTCTGTGTCGGTCCCACTGTACAAAAGTGAAGGCAGAATATCCCGGGTAAGGGTGCTACTGGTTTGTAATTTTGGAGCCAGAGTCTGCAGTTAGGATAGGGGTGTGAAGCCGTGTTATCAAAGACCTAACCTGATTAATTTAATGAAGTGAAAAGACACTGTGAGAGCGTCAACATCCCGAGACTTTAACCCCGACACACAAAAGCAAGTCAATCACGAGGTATTTATGCCCTAAAGGCCCTACGGTCCATTTTATAAATGGGACCATAATCATAATGGGAACATCATGCTGTAAGGTTCATTTTCTCATTGACTTCTGTACAATGGGACTTTTTTTTGGAGCCAGTGGAGTGACCACTTGCTGGACATTAGAAAGAATGCAGTCCATCTTTTTATACAGTCTATGGTTCATAGTAGGGCTGCCCCCGACCAGGGATTTTCTTGGTCGACCAGTGGTCATCATTTAGAGCTCTAGTGTATGGCCTCAGCGACTGAACAACATAATTCAACATAATTAATAACCATTATTTTAAAAGTGCGCACAGACACGCTTTAAGTCTGTCGCTTGTTAATGAGACATTTCAGATTCTAATTCTAAATGTGTCAAAAATAAACCAGCAAAGAGACTGTCGGAACATGGGCAGGTAGCTAGGCTAACATTACTTACATGTTTAAGGTGGTAGGTCATGTTCATCTAACGTTACTTACATGTTAAAGGTGGTAGGTGATGTTCGTCTATAATTACTTACATGTTTAAGGTGGTAGGTCATGTTCGTCTAACGTTACTTACATGTTTAAGGTGGTAGGTCATGTTTGTCTAACATTACTTACATGTTTAAGGTGGTAGGTCATGTTCCTCTAACGTTACTTACATGTTTAAGGTGGTAGGTCACGTTCGTCTAACATTACTTACATGTTTAAGGTGGTAGGTCATGTTCCTCTAACGTTACTTACATGTTTTAAGATGGTAGGTCATGTTCTTCTAACGTTACTTTTATGTTTAAGCTGGTAGGTCACGTTCGTCTAACGTTACTTACATGTTTAAGGTGGTAGGTCATGTTCGTCTATTATTACTTTGATGTTTAAGGTGGTAGGTCATGTCCGTCTAATGTTACTTACATGTTTTAAGGTGGTAGGTCATGTTCATCGTGGATGAGTGAGGTGAAGTTTTTCTTGTGACCTTCTTGGGGTCATCCTTGTTCTTTTCAAAGTGATTCCATATTTTAGACGTCTTTCCCGACATGATTGGCTTTTAATTATTAACTGTCTAACAGCGATGTTGTGTTAAGAGAAAAAACACTGACAGAGAGTGAGTGTCACAACTTCCTGTATATGGCCCTTCAAATTAAAAGCCCTCCAGCCTTCAGTTACATAGATTTTCACTTAATTATGACAAGAAACAACTCCAAATGTTTGGTTTTTTTGTGACCAATCGACCACTGAAATTTTGGTCGGCTAATGATTTTTTGGTCGACCAGCTCTTGGTCATACAAGAAATTGTTTACTCAAATGGAGTGCTCACTTTATCTTAACAGTATATCTAATGTGCCATTGATCAGTGTTTATATCATTTGTCTTTCCTAGCCAGTCCTATGTTATACAGAGGGCAAAACAGAAGTAATTGAACCATCCTGTAGGAATAAAGGTTAAATGGATTCAAATGTACCCAGAATGTTAGATGGTCAGCTTTTGGCTTCCTGCAGCTAGTTTCTAAGTTATCACTGAAAACTGTTCTCATGTGGAGATGATTTCAGTTTTCTTCATTAACAACTTCCTGGGGATCACAGGAAAACCTTTAGAAGTTGATGATGATTAGTTTAAACGTGTGTGACAGTTTGTTCTTTTTAGATCATAGAACATCGGAATCAAACATATCCCTTGTGACCATAAAATAACTATTTTGTGATGAATTACTAAATTATCTTTTGGTCCTAACACAAAGATATCAAAACCCAACATGGTTCACATTCACATCACACCTCAGCAGTTAGATGTATTAATAAATACACGGTTTCTTTTCTCTCACTTTCATATTTCAAACAGATCCCCTCAGGGGAAGCTCTAGTTTTTGGTTGAGGTGCAGATTTTAGATTACACTGTAAATGGTAAATGGACTTGTACTTATTTTTTTACCTTTCCAATCTTCTGACTACTTAAGGCTTTCACACTACTTTTCACATTTACCCATTCACACAGACATTCATACTGAGGACAACACAGGGAGCAATATAGGGTTCAGTGTCTTGCCCAAGAACACTTTGACAAGCAAACTGAAGGAGCCGGAGATCGAACCACCGATCTTTGGAAGGGAGGACGATCCGCTCTACCTCTGAGCCTATGAACGATGAGACGATACATTTGATTTACTAAACGTCTGTTGTTCTTCAGCCAGTATATTTTTATTCAAATGTTAATCCAACAGACATAATGTTAAAATAACTTTGACTGTGTTTGGCTCATATGACTGTGTGTGTAATCTCATTATTCCCTTTGCCTCTTTCAGCTGTTATCGTTTCATCCTTTTGTCTGTGAGTGTGTGTGTTCCTAAGTTAGGCCACCTTTGGGGACACAATTCATACAAAAGACCAGTTCATTGGGGACAAAAGCTATGGGGTTAGGGTCAGGTAAGGGTAAGGGTAGGGATAAAGCATGTAGTGGTTATGGTTATGGTTATGGTTAGGGTTATGGTTATGGTTAGGGGAACTACTCAACCGATTTCCATGAAACTTGGTGAGAGGCTGCTACATGGTAACCTTGCACTGCAGATGGATTCTCATGAGATCTTGTGAGAATCCAGCTTGTCAGGCTGAATGTAACGCATTTTTGTCGGAACAACTGTGGACCATTTCGGAGCAGTCAGCGTCCTGTCAGGAAGGCATGTAGTTATAAAGATTGACTCTGTTTTGGAGCCAGCCTCAAGTGGCCAATCAAGGAACTGCAGTCTTTGGTACTTCCTCATTGGCTTAATTTTTCAGTCCTGGAGGCTGCCACTTTCCCTGCACTTGCTGCCATGTTACCAGTGGACCACCATATAAAAACATGCATCTGTTCATATTCAACCGTTGCAGTGGACTTACCCTCCCAGAGCGAGTAAAACACTTGCACTTCTCAATTTAGATCATCAAAGGATGCTAAAAAGGTACCATAGCACCAAATCACAGCAAACCAGGCTTCAGAAATAGTGTAATTAGCAGGCCTACATTATGTTACGTTGAAATCAATTAAAACGTTATTTTTGAAAGGATAAAGCTCATTAGTCTGATAGTCCAAATTAAGTCTTTTCTTTTTCTCTCTGCTGTAAAAGAACATCAGTGCATACTGAGGAGTATCAGCCTGTAGCGGCTCTGTTCTCATGGTTTAATTGAACTTTTAATAAGTTGCAGTTCTGCTTCATTATATCTGAAAACAACAGAGCAAACTGTCTGCTAACCAGACTCTGTTTTGCTTCACACACCAACTTCTTCTCCTATACAGAAACACATACTGGTCTGTTATACCCACAAAACCTGAACAGAAACTCATGAATTTTTCGCTTAAATGTTACTCTTCATCCTCAGTGTGTTACAGTGCTGTAGAGGTTCTTCAAACACATCTGTACTTCTATTCTTGTGAGAGCCCTTGTTAACATCATGCACCCCCTGCCCCAGAGCCTACTTTGAACCTCAGCCTGATTCTGAACTCTGCCCTAAAACCAAGTTTAAACCCTCAAACAGCCATTTGACGCATTTGACAAAATGTCGTCAAACACAAACCGATCCATACAAAGATAGAGGTACCACACACACACACACATACACACACACACACACACACACACACACACACACACACTAATGGCGGCAGCTGCACAATTGACATCTGTTCATTCTTGTATAAACACTGACACACCCTCCAACACCACTGCTGTCACAGTGTGTGTGTGTGTGTGTGTGTGTGTGTGTGTGTGTGTGTGTGTGTGTGTGTGAAGGATTAACCATTGACTTGACTTTGTCTGCGTGTGTGTATGTGTGGACAGGGGGATTTGATGCTTACGACTAGACTCATGTGTATGCATGTGTGTATGTGTCTGTGTGTGTGTCTGATTATGTGTGTGTGTGTGAGAACAATAGGGACAGGGTGGCAGCTCTCTAAAAATGTCCTTAAACCGTGTTGAACCTCCGTAAGACTTTAATCTCATGTAAATTATAATTTAATTAGTGAATTTAAATAAGAAAGCTTATGAAATACAGTGCGTCAGTGTGTGTTTGTGTGTGTGTGTGTGTGTGTGTGTGTGTGTGGCTGTAAGCTGCTGACTTCACTGTGTGTGTAGGATTAATTTCTTACTCTGTGCATGAGCAGCATTATTATGAGTCACAGCCAGTGTGTGTGTGTGTGTGTGTGTGTGTGTGTGTGTGTGTGTGTCTGTGTTTGAAGGGCTCGAGGCACAGCAGTTCATGGACCTGCTGCACAGGCCCCCCAGATCTCTCTGGAGGTTCTCTGGCCATCTGCACACTCGCTCACAGCATGTTATAATACATATTGTACTCTATAGAATTTTCTTCTGTGCGATAAAGGAAAACTGCAGTCCAGCTTCAGAAATTTTCTTCAGGTATGGCTATCACCAGTACACAGCGGGATGTAAAACAGTAACTAAAAGAAAGGCTAGTGTATGTGTTGGTGTGTGTGTGTGTGTGTGTGTGTGTGTGTGTGTGTGTATTGGTAGAGCTTGGGGGACAGCAAGGGAGGCTGGCAAAGCCCAGCAGGGCAGTAGGTTCCTGGGCAGGTTCCTGGGCATGCTCAGTGTTCTGTCCAATAAATGAAAACTAGAAACTCTTATTTGGCTTTGGAACTGATGATCTCCAGAGGATAGTGGTGTGTAACGGAAATTGTTGGCATGTGTGCTTTGTTTTGTGTGTTTGTGTTGGTGGAGCTCCAGGGACAGCAGGGGGCTCTCTGGATTCACAAAGCCCAGCAGGGCAGCCGGTTCCTGGGCACATTAAGTGTGACGGCCCCTGAACTCTCTGGAGGTTCTCTGACCATCTGCACCAACTGACAGACAGTACTACTTATATATAATGAGACAGTACAATGGTTAAACAATAGCACTGGACTCTAAATACTTGATTACAACTGATCAGTAATATAATGCTGTACTTTCTTTAGCAAATCACTTACAAATAACAGATTCACTCTGAATTCAGTGAAATGTTGAATACTACTTGCATTATGTTCATACTATTTTAGAGTAGAGTTTTAGGGTACTTCCACATAATCGAAAACAACCTTTTTTCTCTGTCATTCCTAAAAAATTTCTGTCCACATGGCTTCAACTCAAGAAATATCTGCGTCCACAGGAAAACAGTGAAACTGACTAAAAACGCTGTCGTACACATGCCAGACCTGGATTTGGTGCTGTAACTGCCACAGAAATTCACCAACAACAGAGAAGAAGAGACGGGGAGACGCTGTGGAGAATCCAGACACCGGAGAGTTTCTCTCCAAATCTGGAGACTTCCCAAATCCTCCTCCATCCTAGAGAGAAATGTGTCACTGTTTCTGGTGTTAGTGGAGACTTTTGTGCTGTTTTGGACTCTGATGCATCGATCACTCTGCAGTTAGTGTCCTCAAGGAGCAGAGGGTGCTGCTGGGAGCCCCTTCCCCGTCCCAAAGCACTCACAGGCAGGCACTGTCTCACTAGATTTAGAGACTTTTCACACCTTCTTAGAAACTTTATTTATAAAAAGAGACCAAAGACCAATTTAGCTCCTTATTCAGAGCATCAGGGAAAATGGAGAAATATGTGGTCGGCCTGATTCATTCCCATGCATGTGGCTCAGGGTCAGTAAACAGACTATGGGTCCGTCTCTCTCCTCTCACGCAGCAGCTCTGTTGTTGTTATGTGACAGAGTTGTTGTTAGAGGTCGGAGGTGGGGCAATGACGGCGTCGTTTAGCAAAGTATGCGGTTTCATGCCATGGGGGGCGTTTTCAAATCTTCACACTCTGGGAACCGGTTTCAAAAGATCCCGTTTTCAGATGGTTGGCCAAAACGATACTAAAGTTGTGCGGTTACAGCAAAACGCGCCTCTGTGTGGATGGGCCCTTAAGTTGATGCAAATATAATTTTTACTTCCTTTTATTAATGTAATGTGGTTCTTTAAATTGGGTTATGAATGTGACCTACGAGCTGCTGGTTTGCATGCACTTTGATTTAAAACTCAAAAAAATAACAATGAGTTTTTTTTCTTCTTCTGATTAATAATTTAAAAAAGCACATGGAATGTTGCTTCAGTAAGAAGCTTTTTTGTACGAGCGAACCCCTCCAGAGGAGTAGTGAAACAGGTGTGTGTGTGTGAGTGCCTGTGTGTGTGTCTGACAGGAGCTTCAGGCTGCAGCAGCTTGTTCGTTTCATTCATTCATTCTGTTGGTTTTATAGTCCACCATACCCGTAGCCCGTAGAGAGACGGGAGGAAGGCTGAATAGAAAAAAATATATTTTTGTATATTCATTTTATCTTGTAGCACTGTTTACATTTTACGGTAGTTTTCAACTACTTGATATTTCACAGATGTGTCTCAAACTGATGAAACATCACACAGCATTTTATGTGTTCTTATTCCACGGTGAAAACTATTGAATTTACTTCACATTGAGGCATTTAAGGTTTGTGTGTGTGTGAGTGTGTGTGTGTGTGTGTGTGTGTGTGTTTGTGTGTGTGTGTGCGTGCGTTTGTGCATGTGTGTGTGTGTGTGTGTGTGTGTGTGTGTGTGCGTGCGTGTATCAGGTGTTCAGCCTCCCTTTTGTCCTCTTAATCCTTTCACTTTCCCTCCAACAAAGGCTTTTAATGAACTCTGGTCAGAGCTATAGGAAGGGATCTCTTCCCGGGAGGAATGATTACAGCGAGGGGGATTCTCTCATACGGCGTGCATGTGTTTCGTAAGGAGACCTATGCTTTAACATCAGTGAAACACAGATAATCAACCATACCCACAATGACCTAAGACAAAAAATAATACACAGCCAAGGCTGCCTAGCATTCAGTGCGTTTACATGCACAGCAGTAACCTGAAAATGGCCTTTCCCCGGTTGAGGGAATAATCAGATTATTGAAGTTTCGTTTCCTCGTATACATGAGAGGGGGTTGAATGGGAAAATTATGGAGTAACTCTTCCTCCAGTACAGTAGGTGGCGCTCCACTATCATACAGCTGGACTGAATGCAGATTTTTTGTGGGGGAAACGGTCGACTTTTGGACAGAACTACAACAGAAACAGGTCTTCTTGGTAGTGATGTTAGTTGCCATGGCGAAGTCCTCCCTTGGTTTAAAGGTAACGCTCTATTGTTGTTGTTTATTTTCACATTGTTTTCTGCGCCATTGCTTCCAGGTTTATTCTCTTTCCGGGTCAAAAACTTCCACAAAGTGTGGAGGACGAGTTATAAACAATGGAGCATACGCAGACGTGAAACACGATAGTAATCCGGGAAGGCTGTTTACATGCATGAATAATCTGAGTGATATAGGTCTGTCCTTATCTCCATTATAATCATTTTTTAAACTGCATGTAAATGCACTGATTGTGATGTTAGAAGTTCTGAAGGAAGGAGCTGCTTGCCTTGCTCTTAGAGTGAGTATTGTATTGTATTAAACCTTTATTTAATCAGGAGTAAAAGACTCATTGAGATGTGTTCGCCAAGACAGGCAGCAGCACAAACAACATGGTTGCAGACATAAACAATTTATAAATTAAATCAAAGAACAAATTAAGAAGAAGAAACATGTTATACAGCAGAGAATTTATTCATTTGTCATGAATGATAAGATATCAAAATACATTCAAAACATGTACGGCCAGATGTGCCAATCTGGTGTCCAATGAAACCAGCTCAGAGAAGAAGATTCAGGTGGGTGTGCAACTGATGATGTGAGCGTCAGCATACTTAAACACCCTTTTCCCCAGTTCAGTGTGGACTTTAGGGCAGTTAGAAGGAGTAAGTCCTTGGAGCAAAGACACTTTTTAATGGTTGATTTTTGTATGGAGCGTATCCTTTTGTGAGAAGGATGCAGCACAAGAACAGCCTTATGAATAAAAATATGTCAGTGGTTAAATACGGGTGGGGGTCAATGAGAAACTGATCGATTATGAAACCTGCCCCTAGTGGAAGCTCTGAGAACTGCAGGTTTTGGCACTTCCTTATCTGATCAACCAGGAAGTCAGTGTGGTGGGGACATTATTCTGATTTGTGCACTTTTGTTTAATACATATTGTTATTTCCTACATTTATCTGCATCTCACCGTCCTTTGTTATGGCTTCTTGAGCCAGTCTTGACAGTACCCTTCTGCATCACAACTGCGTAGAAGCAGTTTACCTTCAGTTGTGGACACAGATGCGTCCTGCTCATTATGTTGTTGAGTTAAACCCAACCCTGGTTACATTGTGTCTGTGCAGTTTGGAGGACAGTTAGAGAGCACCAACACAGTCAGAGTGTTTTACGAGGCAGAGGATGTGTGTCTCCTGATGTGTGTTTTATGGCCTGTGTTTGAAACCCAGCAAGGAGTTACATGTCGTACAAGGGCAATAGTTAATGAAGCAGCTGAGCCTCAGAAAAGCACCAATAGGAGCAACAGGAGGATGTGTTTAGCTGTGCCTAGCTCAAACATTAGTCTGACTGAGCCTCGTATCTCTCTTTAAGATGGTTTTTACACAAAATGACTGTAGATTTGTGTAGATTGAACTGTGGATTTTGTCCTGCATCTTTTACAGTGTGTTATATTCACACTCATACGTAGCATTTCACCTCTGAGATTAGCTTTTTTTCTGTGTTCCATGTTTTTTGGGGAAGTGAGTTGTTTTAACCATCTTGTTGAAATAGTTCAAATTTTAGTATCACATCTCACCAGGAACAGACTTAATTTAACCTCTGAGACTGTGCGTCCAACAGCTCCGATTAGAATTCAAATAGAGGTTTGTTTAATTTAGCACCTAGGACAGCCCAGAGATTAAAAGGTACGCAGGCTGGCGCTCATTTATCCAGATTTACCTTGAACAGAGCTGCACATAGACGGGGAATCAGGGTAGTTAAAGCTGCTGCTGTAAGCCCCAGAAGTGTAAAAAGTGAAAAGCAACAGAACAGAAAACATTAAGTTACTCCTCTGCCGGCTGAAGGGTTTTATTTCTCCCCAAAGGAACAGTAGAAACAACGTTTGTACTGTTTCCACTCAATAAAACACTAAAAGCTTCGGCAAGGACAAATCAGCAGTGAATAACAAATCCCAGTGCTTTGTTTACAGTACGTACAAATAATTCTGATATTACAACTGAGAGAACAATCAGAGGGAAGAGTGAAAAGAGTAAAGACGGAGAATGACAAAGAGAGTTTTCTGCTTTTTCTTAGATTTTATATTAACTGTTGAATAGAAAAAGGGTAAAAAAAAAAAAAAAGAGTATGAATCATACATTTAGTTTCATTGATAAATAATTAATTGAAAAGAAATTATGATATGATGTATGTATGTTCAGTATTTATTTAGGTACGGGTGTTCAGGCAGTTATCATAGACCTATACCATATACCAATTATGTTATACAACAATATTGGCTTAATTCTTGTGTGTTTATGTGATCAAATAACATAAGCATGTTCCCATAGGCATCCAGGAATTGAGCAAAAATAATTCCTAACTAAAGAAAGGCACACAGCCTCGGTCTTAGACAAGCCCTTCCATATACCATAGCATTAAAGGGGAACTATGCTCAGTTTTAAATTTCCTGCATGTTACTCGTATGGCCTAAATAACTTCAATCAATATTTGTGAACATGAGCTACTGCCTCTTAAAGCCAGAAACCATAGAATTAAGTCTCGTAATTGTATTTCAAGTATAAAGTGTGGAGCTGCTCCTTAGATAATACATGAGAGACTGATTTTGTTTTGCATTCTATTTGAGGGTTGTCAGTTGTATAAAAGAACCACCTTCCACACTTTATACCAATTTGAGTTTTAGCACTCTGGGTTGTGGATAAAGTAATATTTTTGGACTGTCTTAGACCTCAGAATACATTTTGAATATTGGTAGTTCACCTTTAATTACCTATTAGGTCTATTGTCTGTAATGAGAACTGGACACAGGACTGCAAGATGGGGCCTGCTCTTTCCAATGAAAGCAGCTCAAATAAACACAGACAAATCGCTTTTCCTAGGCTCTAAATACATTTTACAAATTATTTAACCTTCATGCTTCAATAAGACTCAGTCTACAGCCATGCTAGCAGCTCTGTAGGGCTGTACTTAAGATACAGTGGGGCTTCAAGCTAAATGCTAACATCAGCATTCTAACATACCACACTGACAATGCTAACATGCTGATGTTTAGCAGTTATGTTAGCATGTTCACCCTGTTAGTTTAGCTTGTTTCCATGCTAACATTCGCTAATTGGCACTAAACCAGTTGGTTGACCAACAGACCAGCCAACCGATTGATATGGCCATCCTTTTTCAGTGAAAACAGAAATGTCCATTTTTTTGTGTTAAAAACAAGCAAAGTGAAATAATATTTTACATGGCAAGACAGACTGGGCAGCAGAGCCTATGGTTGATATCTCAGTCACGGTCAAAATACATTATTATATTGACCACGTTCTGTAAATGCTCCCAGTTTTCATTTAAGAAATGTGGTCGCCTTATCCTTCAGTGTAATAATTGAACTTGATCTCATGTCTCATTTTTACAATTCAATTCAATTTTATTTACAGTGCCATGGACACTTTACAGAGTAGGTAAAGACTACACTCTATGACTTACAGACATCTCTTTTTATAATGGAGGCATGTGGGGAAAATTTTATTTAAGACCTGATAATGAGCTAAAATCTATTTTTGATATGCTATGATGTGTTAAACTCCATCCCTCCAGCTTCTCTGCGAGTTTAAAGAGATGCAGATGTGAACGAAGGAGGACATTGAGCTCATCTGAAGGGCACCGAGCTGAAGTCACAGAGGAGATGCTAATATTTGTGCAGATGCTAATTCAGCTGGCATCGCTAATTCTAATGCATGACATGAAAGTCAGGACGTCTCCTGGTGCAACACGCACACAGGTACATAACACACAGAGACAATGAGATTTAAGGTTTCAATCAGACTCATAGTGACAAGGAAGAATGTCCCGGAATGCAAATGAATTTTGCAGAGGAAGACAGAAAAATGAGGGAGAGGAGAATCCAGGGGTGGAAATATAGACAGTGCAGGCTCATAGAGAGAGAAGGAACCTCTAACAATGTGTTGGGCTGAGAACGGGCCCATGTGGATTATTCAGATGCTGTGCTCAAAGAAAAAGTCACATTAAATTAAAAATGATGCCAGTTGCTATATACGGCTAGCCTCGTGAGACCATCATGATCTTGCAAGCTTCACTGTATTTCATGTGCAGATCAGTCTGGTAACGTGCGAGGGGGAAAATTTGGAGCCGTTTGCCAAGCGAACGACCAATCAGCATTGGTTTTGAGGCGGATTTAAGCGTACGAAACGAGAAGCGACTGTTCAGTGCAAACAACATGGCAGCTTCCGCAGATGAGATAAGAGCAGCTATCAAGAAGGCCGCTCGCTAACACATTTTTCTCTTGTATCCCTCTGTTGAATATGGACCGAGCACCTGAAATTGGACCTTTCCGCGTGGACAGCCCCTAAGCCTAGAAAAGGCAACCCCATATCCGAGTTTTCTTTTTTTGAGCAGTCAGTTGCACTCTTTAACAATAGAATTTGCCTATTCTACATAAACTATACAACTTAATAAATGATTAAACAAAAAAAATGTATTATTGTCTTTGGTATGTATGTAATAATGATTGCTGGATAATATGCAGTTTTCGGACTGTCAGTAACTCTTGGCAGTAACCAGTACTCTAAGCATTCATTTTCTATAATTAAGTATCTACAAAACTGTTCCTGAAAGACTTGATACTTTGTTATCATCTCCGGGGATGAGGGCAGGGGGATGATTCCTTATGGAGGTTTCCCTGGATAGTCTGTTAGATGTCTGTCTGTGAGTGAAAGGTGGATGATTGCACGCATATTTACCTCAGAGCTATTTTGTTAATTTCTTTGACCTGACCCCCAACTGAACCTTTGGTATTTTCTAGTAAGCTTACCCGGCCTGCTGACCTCAGACTCTCCTATAGCATTGGACCCATTTGCCTTATATTTCTTGCACATATTTCTTTATGCTCAAAGACCTCTCTTGGTTGATGTGATCCACAATTTCTGAAAAACCTTTTTTAATGACTGTTTTTGAAAAACCTCATTCATCGACTGCTGTATTTATAGAGTCTTCCAGTGTAAGT
>NC_139841.1:5446225-5476225 GCF_963691815.1 Echiichthys vipera
TATCATAGAGAGCAAGCTCTACTCCTAAAATGTCTTGAAATCTCCTGGAAAGGATATGAGAGATTATTGAGATTCAAAGGTGGTTCTGAGAGATTTTTTGGGAGAACTAAGGATGTTTAAGAGAGATTTAATTGATATTTCCAGGTGTTTCAGAGGATAATTTATTGACATTTGCGGCCATTTCAGTGAGATTGCAGGTTGTTTCAGGGAGCCTTTTGATTTTTTGGGAGATTACAGGACGTACCACCGAGATTTCAGGATTTGGGTGTTAAGGAGTGTTTTAGGGTAATTTTAGGGATATTCCATGTTGTTTTAGGGAGATGGATATGGAGAGCTAAGATGTTTCAGAATGTTGTTAGTTGTGTTTCATAGACATCTGACAATATCTCAGGAGAATACAAAGATTGATTGTTGTGTCAAATAAGGCAGAGGTTCGAGGGAGATGGTAAGATGTTTTGGGGACATTTCAGAATGTTTCAGGGAGATTTCAGGACATATGTTACGGCATATGAAAGGATGATTTAAGGCTGTTTCCAGATGTTTCAAAACATTTTTGTTCATTTTTCTTTTTAAATAGATTATATATACTTCATATAAACACAGTAGTCTGTGTACGTCTTTGGGAGTAATTACTCTCTCTCTCTGTGTGTGTGTGTGTGTGTGTGTGTGTATGTGTGATGAGCGTTCAGGCAGATTGACAGAGGAATTAGAGGCTGTCTGCACATACAGAGGAGAAGGTTGATTACAATCAATAATCTATCAACCACTGTGTGACAAGATGTATTGATCAGAGAGAGAGAGGAGCACATACATACAAAACATGAACACACACACACACACACACACACACGCACACACAGGATTTCTGTTTCAAAGTTTGAGAGTGTGCTGCCTCGAGCTAATCAGTGTTAGCCTGAGACTGTTAGCAACTGTCCGGGATATCTCCGGTGATAGTTCATACATGAAATAACTGTCTCGATGGTTTATTTGATGAGTGTATCTGTCGAAAAAGACCCTGGGATAATTTTACGGCAGAATTACACTTCAACCAAACCACAACCTTTTCTCTAATCTTAAGCAAAGTCGTTTTGGTGACTTAACTTACCACCTTTTGTTGCTTAAACTTAGCGTCATGTTCCACTTCCAGTTGGCATTTCATGGCATTAGAACATAATATTTCAGAAGATATCATAAGAACCTGTTGACGAGAATATGTCGATTTTGTGTTCATACGCCCAAACAAACCGGTTTCGGAACAACTGCTCCAAAAAAGCCGTTCTAAATGCAGTCACCCACAGAATACAATTATTTGCTGTTATGGAGTCTCTTGAACTTAGTTTCCTTGTCCTGTGAAGACGACTACAAAGGCCCCTCCAGCATAAAGTGGATCTGATCTGATCTGATCTAGTTGTGACTTTAAGAAAGCTTTGGCGCCAGGGAAAGCTTTAAATGTTGACGTCTTGCATTTCAATGCGGGGACGTTACAGTCAGAGGTATTGTTGTATGTTCTGTACTGCACAGGTGTTCATGCTATTTTGTCCACTCAGCTCATACTGTGCAATCTTATATATACACTTCAGTTCAGTACACCATACTGATGGCTTCTGAAGTCATTACTGAGAGGAATAAACACTGTCAACAAAAACTAAACAGTACAATCTGTTCCATCCTATCAAATGAATGTATTCATTCTCCACACATCTCCTCCAGACAGACACTCTTTGGTATATTTGTAAAATGTGGAAATCACCACTAGAGCATAAACACTGAAGATGGACAGGATTCAGGCTTTTGTTGTTGAAGGACGACTGGCCTGTTTCTGTGAATGCAGCCAAGCTTCCAATTGCTCTTTTCTTCTTGTGTGTTTTTCATCTACTTGGAGTGAATGAACAGGAAGAACAGAAAAGAAAGCAACGCACAGTTCCGATTTCTGAGAGGCATTATGTTGCTGTGTGATATCAACATATTATCATAAAGATAGATAGAAAAAACAGAATTAAAAATCAGACAAAGTGAACACACGACAAACAGACGTGCATCCTAATCTCTCTCTCACACACACACACACATGCACACGTACACGCACACACACGCACGCACACACACACACACACACACACACACACACACACACACACACACACACACACACACACACACACACACAAAGGAACATATGGTCATGTGTGTGAAGGTCATTAGTTCCTGTCCGCTCTCTGCAGGCTCTGAGCCTTGTTGGCATGACTTCTGCCAAATCTGACCAAATCACCCACAACATTACAGCTACTGCCAACACACACAGCCCCAAGTGTGTGTGTCCTCACTCACCATACGGTTTATGGACAGACTCCACTCAGCCTGAAGGAAAATTACACTAAAAAAAAAAGTCCTGAAGGAGCCACTGGCCGTTTGAATTGTTGCCTGTGTTGGAGGATCTTCAACAGAGTTTCGGTCCAAAGAATGGAGATTCAGTCTCCATGAATAATGAAAATAAACAAAAATAACCATAAATAAGATATTGCTTCAGTCAACAAGACAGGTTTAGGTGAAACAATGATGAAATGAGATCATGATATGCAACAAAATACAAAAAAGTGATCCTGAGATTAAATATGATAGGTTAAGAAAATAAGAAACAGGAAAACCGCAGAGTAATGTTGAAACTAACTTTGACATAAAATGACAATCTAAAAAACAGAGCTAACAAAATTATAAACTATAGAACGACACGCTAAAAATATTTAGCAAGAAAAGAAAATGAAAATAAAGGAAAACAGAAAGAACAACATAACAAGATGAATAAATAAAGTTACAAATGTTACACATGTGACTCTTCATTTTGGCGGAATGTCTTCTTCTGGAGCGGGACCAGCTCTTCCTGTGGAGTCTCAGTCCTCATCCAGAACGCCTGGCCGGCCCCTCCATATGCCGACAGGACGCTATGAGCGCGCTCGTTAGCTCAACGTGCCAAAAAGCAAAACTCCAAGGTCAGGAGACAGCTCGTTAGGAAGGAGAGACTTAATGAGCGGAGAGATCCTTAACGAAGGAGAGGATGTTAACGAGTCCAACAAGTAGCAGCTTTAAACTCTGCTGAGCTCCGTTTGGAAAGACAAGACAGGGATGACGTGACAGTGACGGAACGCTCAGTTTCTCGCTTATTAAACACAGCTCAAAGGTCACATTCATTTATAATCAAACATCATCAAAAGATATTTCAACAAATCAGTAATTCCCCGCATAATTAAAACACAATTCATGTACAAGACAATTAGCCTGAAATCAAATGAAAGATTGTAAATATATATGAAAAAGATGGATCCGGGAAGATACAAAACAACTTGAGGTGTCTCCGAACAGACCTGAGCCACATGAACACGTGTCTGTGGCAACATTCCCTCCCTAGATGTGAATAAACCAGTTATGCTGCATAATCGAAAATTGAGCACCTCAACTTTTTGCAGGAACAAAGTGCTGGCATTGCACTAATTAACCAGTCATTTTTAACATTTAACTCCTACAACAACTGTAATTATTTGTACAGAAGTGCGAATATTGTATATCTGTTCCATTTAACTAGTTCCACAATTACCTGTGTGTGTGTGTGACAGTTAGCACGCCACCAGTTTGGAGCAGCAGACAGGAGTACAGACGCAGAAGCTGCTGTGGACGGAGGCAGCAGCTGCAGCAGAACATACTTTAGTCGGAGTTCCAACTAAAACATCTATGTTGATTTAAATGTATGCTGTATTTAGAATATTTTCACAGTTTTACCTTTCTGTCAGACAGCCCTCTCCTTTGGCACTGCTTGCACATTTTTTCAACATATTCCTATGCATAAGCTAACTGCGCTGCACTGTATCACTCTGCAGATCAGCTGTTTGAGTCAGACCCTCAGCGGTTTATGAGATAAACAAATACAAGAAAATAAACATGAGTGATTATGACAGCAAAGCCAGGCTCAGAATTATTGTTTTTAAAGAGGGATCTCTTTTTATCACTTCATTAATCAGACAATACTTTGCTTCGTGGGTCCATCCTGATCTCTGAGCTCCGTTGTATTTTACTCACTGATCAGTCTGGTAACCTGCGACAGAGAAAATTTGGAGAAGTTTGCCTAAGCGACCGAACCAATCAGCATTGGTTTTGAGGCGGCTCAAAGTGTGATGCAAAAGCAACTGTTCAGTGTAAACAACGGTGGCTTCTGCGGATTAATTGACCGCAGCTATGGAGCAAGCTGCACGCTAACTCTTTTTTCTCTGGATCCTTCTGCTGAATATGGACCGGGCTCCTGAAATTGGGCCTTTTATCCATAAATTCACGTTACACAAACGGTAAATATCCTTTACACATTGTGATATGTTGTTCACTTTGCCTCGACACTCTGTTAGTACGTCATACGCTTCGTTGATCCGATTGGTTGATTTGGCCTGTCTATCACAAACATAGGTGGTGATAGACAGATGGTTTATCCAATCAGCATCCAGTGTTTTCGCCTCTTCCCAAAAGATCTCCAAACAAGAGTTCCCAGTTGGATATGCAGAGCAAATGAGAATTACGCGAATCAATCCATCTGGCGGAGTCAGGTTAGACAACATTCTCACCAACCTTAAAAATCCATCATTGAAATATACATCTATTGGTGATATTTGAAAGAACTCCTCTGTAAAAGCCTTAAAGTGAAATTCTGGCGTGAAATCATCCCGTGGTCTTTTCCGGACTCTCCCTGATTTCTCTGTTAAAAGTTCATACATGAAAAAAAAAAAAAAACTGTCTCGTGGCTTATTTGATGTGTGCAAGTATCGAAAAAGACCATGGGATGATTTCATGCCGTACTTACACTTTAAGAATACAGATAGGAATGAAAGTCCAACAGCTGTATTAAGTTCTACTGAGGTGGAGATTTCATTTTGAGACAACCTTTAAAGACTGTAAAATCATAAAGTTACATACATTTTTATTGGAAACCACTTCACAGACTTTATCTCATCAAATCCTTAACATCATACGCCTTGTATCATATACACTATATATACCCTCAGGAGAAATCTACAGACAAAGTGTAGCCAAATGAAACTAGCCTCAGTGTTGACCAGCACATAAAAGAACAGTGTTTCTGCCTTTTGTGTCTGTCTGTAAACACCAGCAGATTGTATTCATCAAACATTTTACACATGGACACTGAACTGATGCTCCAGTATCTCTATCCCCTTCACTTCCTACTTCTTCTCCACTCTTCCTTATCTTCCTCCCCCTGCTCCTCCTCCAGATAGATGACAAGTTATCTTCCACCTCATCATCCACAGACGGTAGACTTCTTCTTTCTCACCTCTGTCTCAGCCTCCTCCACCTCTTTCTTCTTACCAAACGCATCCTCCTTCTCACCCTCTCCTCCTTCTTCTCCCTCTCCCTCCTCATCATCCAGAGCCAGTAGAAGACAGTATCTTTCCCTCTTCCGCTTATTCATTTTTCTCAGTTCAGTTCTTCTCTTCCTCTCTCCTCCTCCTCTCTGCTTTCCCTCGGCCTTGCAGTGAAATAAAAGATTACGGGCAGACGAGTCATTATTTTCAGTGATGGCAGCCATACATCACTGAGACTGCACCAGAGAGAGAGAAAGAGAGAGAGAGAGAGAGAGAGAGAGAGAGAGAGAGAGAGAGAGAGAGAGAGAGTGAAGCAGAGGATGCTCTTGCTCTGCCTTTTACTTCTTCTTCTTCTTCTTCTCCCCCCCCCCTCTCTCTCCCCGTCTCTCTCTCTCTCTCTCTCTCTCTCTCTCTCTCTCTCTCTCGCTCAGAACCAGTCTGTGTGAAATTAATGGCTGCTACACTGACCATGGATCTGCCTCAGTGTGTGTTTGTGCTAAAAGAATTCAAAATGAAAACTAAAAGAGATCCATAGAAACTCAATAATAATTTGATTCAATAATTGTTTATTGTAGGTAATTGATCGAACAGCAGCAGAGTGGATACAGCCTTCAACGGGCAGAATGGGATCAGATGTACTGATGTATGAGATTTGGAGGCAGCTTCCTGAGGTCTGGTTGACAGTCCCAGTGAGGTTGTAAGGCTTGGTACTGTTATGTCTGTACAAAGATCAAACCTGTGCTCCCTGGAGATGATGCACAAAAGCGCTGTGTGGAACCATTGAAAACACTGCTATTTGTCAGGGAATCCAATACCTAACTGCCCCTAAAATGAGACAATCTTGTTTTTACATTTCTGTCTGTAAACAGAGAGACACAGATAACCATACAAATGGACTGAAAACCACCTGAGAAAATGGGTTGTTTGGAGCCAGAGTTGGTGTTATTTGTCTGTATATAACTGTTGGGTTATTTAGCCTACCCAAAAGGTCCAGTATTATCATCTGCTCGAGCCTCCTAAACTTACATGTCACTATTTGTTACTGGTTGTTAATAATATGTGTCAATACCAAAAGGTGGGTTTTTCTGGCGCGTTGAGTCTGTGCTATATTAATCCCAACTAGGTCCATTTTAACCTAGAAATGTTTACTGTGTAGGCACTTGAACATGGGACAAGAAGGGTCTGGCTGCAGAGCTCCAGGCTCAGACCTGGATCCCTCGGTGGACCACTTTGGTCCCCAGCTTGGAGAAAGCAGCCAGAAATGGTTTACATCCGGATATGATAGCATGCCTCATAGTTCATTAATTAAGTCTGGATAAGCCCTCCAGCCTCAACCAATAACAACAACATAATACAAAAAAATTGTATCTAAAGTACCAAAAGATGTAAAAAAGAAAAAAAAAGAAGCCGATCTAGATAGCACATCACTATGTAAACATTGGAAAGACAATATTGCCTATTATGGTCTTGGACAGGTTTCGATTTGTTCTGGACTTGGTCTTAACTTGGACTTGACTGGATTTTTGATTAATTGATTGATTGACTGATGCATTTATTTAACGTATTCTCATGAACAGGTTCATACGATATCGTACGAAAAGTTCGGCCCAAAAACATTGTGTAACATTAAATGGTAAACTTAAGTCGGCAGCGAGAAGGCGACGGACTGGAAGTGGTGTCTGCTTTTGGTGTCCGTTACATTTAGCCAACAAAACTACTGCTGTGTACCGTAGGTTTTAGCCTACAAAAGGTGACGGTTAGGGTTAGGCATGAAAACCACTCGGTTATATTACAAAAAATGGTGTTGTTTGGTTTAGTACGTCCGGGACATGAACGTCAGCAGGAAAAGAACACTGTTTGCCCAGATGAAAGTCCTGCTTTGGGACCAGTCCAACCTGCGTCCATAAGGGGACTTTTCACCGTCTTACTATGGCTACTACTAAAATAAATACGTGGAATACACATGCATTACAGTGCATTTCCAGTTCCTTTCTTCAGTTACAAAAACAAATGCGTGGAAAATGCACAAACTACTGCGCATTACTTTTCGTTGTTATATAAATGCAAAATGCATGAGGACAGCCCATTTAACTTTAGTTTCAAATTTGTCATGACAAAGTAATTTTACACCTTGGTCGTAAAACTAAATATTCTTCCTTCTCTCCCAGGTTTAACAAACAATATCCCCTTCCTGAATATTGTTAGTTAAGTTAACAGTTAAAAGATACATTATGTACCGTATTTTTCGGATTAAAAGTCGCTCCGGAGTATAAGTCTCACCAGCCGAAAATGCATAATAAAGAAGGAAAAAAACATATATAAGTCGCACTCGAGTATAAGTCGCATTTTTTGGGGAAATTTATTTGATAAAATCCAACACCAAGAATAGACATTTCATCTTGAAAGGCAATTTAAAATAAAAATAGAATAGAGAACAACAGGATGAATAAGTGTATGTTATATGACGCATAAACAACGTACTGAGAACGTGCCTGGTATGTTAACGTAACATATTACGGTAAGAGTCATTCAAATAACTATAACATATAGAACATGGTCTATGATTACCAAACAATCTGTCACTGCTTATCACTAAATCAACTGAACTCTTCTTCCTCGGTGTCACTTCTGAACAACTCCGCCAACTCCAAGTAGCAGGTAGCATCTTTTTTTTCACAATGCACTTCTGCCATGTCCCGCCCCCGCCGAATTTTGATTGGTTGACGTGTGTGTGACGATTGCTGATATACGCCTAGTCTGTTACGTGACATAAATAATAGCCCGGGCTATTATTTGATATTTTACGGTAATGTGTTAATAATTTCACACATAAGTCGCTCCAGAGTATAAGTCGCACCCCCGGCCAAACTATGAAAAAAACTGCGACTTATAATCCGAAAAATACGGTAGCTTCTTTTTATATATTATTGTTGTTTTGTTATATAACGTCTGGATGAGTCAGCTATCAGCTGACACTGATGGACAGACATGCTTTTTATTCAACATGACTGAAGAACTACAGGAAGCCCAGCGGTTTGTCGGATGATTTCTAGTGTGTTCCTCATCTCTCTGAACGTCCTGTCAATCCACGTCTTCATCTTCTCTGCTTTTTAAATCAGGAATAATCCTGTTACTTTAACCATTGCAAATCAGTTATTATCATTACATTGGATGTCAGTCATCTTTTCTTTTTCAGCTGCTTTAAAAAATAATCTCTCCAACCACAACATGCTGTTGAGTCATGTTAGCTGTCAGCGCTCGAGGCATTGTTTTAGCATTAGTTACGTGTTCCTGAAGAGCAAACCTTCCAAGACGGCAGGAGACATCAGAACTGCTTCATGCATGAGATGATAAAAACAGGGTTCTTATATTCCAGCAGCAATGTCGCTCACTGTGGTCAAAATTGAAATATCTCAACAACCAGATCAGATTTTTTTCAAGGTAAAAAGAATAAATATACAAGGGCCAGTGTCAGAAGACACACTGCTGATGATGACTGATCATGTGTCAGTCTGAAGGCCAACTGCACATCAAACAGTGGATATTAATGCTGAAACCGGTCGGCCATTCTCCTCCACAGTCAGATCATTAACAACCGGACAGCTCTGCTCTGACATGTTATTGGATGCAGACAGGTCGAGTCAAACAGAGAGCTGATTAACATCCTGCTGCGGTGAGCTTCTCTCTTTACTTGATCAAAAATGTCAAAATTGAAACCTAAGAGTAGAAGTAGAACCGAGAAAAGAAAATCTAAGTTGACAGGAGCAGCAGGAAGTGGTAAACATATTCAGATCCCAGCGGTTTTTGTGTCTGATCAGTGATGTGACAGGGATTTTTATTGGTGTTATTATTCTGACACAAGCTCACAGGGAGAACTGGAGTCAGGCTCAGCAAGGCTCTGAACCTGCTGTTTGAGAACAGTCACACTGGTCTGGCTTTTATTTTGCACTTTCACGGCAACACTGCAGCCCTGCAGGTGCACCCCAAAGAGGAAGTGTGAGGAGGAGTGTGCCAAGGTGGCAGATACAGTCGGACCAGTAAGTCGCACAATTCCTTTTTACTTCTCATATTTGCTAAAACTGTCACTATATCCTGACAGCACAATGAGACAGACGACCTGTGAAAAAGTCATGTCTCTCTACCTCTCTCTGTGTGCTCCTCCACCCATGGTCTGCTCCTACTGCACCCGACCAACAACCGCAACTGACAGGGTTCCTCTGCAGTATGGAAAAGGATGGGACTTAATTAGAGTCATTTCCAGGTCTGGATAAGTTTGGAAAAGGGGAAAAGACTTTGGAATAATGTTTGTGTTGTTTCCAGACTATTATCTCACTTTATAACATCAAATATATTAATATCTACAAATTAAAACGCAATTACTACCGCAACACCGCCGACCTGTAGATGATATGAAACTGATCAAGCTGCTGTAGAATAGTGTCAGGTTACCATGGTTACCGTTCACCATGCGACTGCGATTCTCATTTATTTATGATTTATTATTATTATATTTACTTACAGTATGTTCACTCCATCTAAAGCCAATGAAGCACACTTCTGTAGTTCCTGTTAATGTCCATCTCTACTGTTACTGCTGTAGTGTTACAGGTTCACAGTTATTAATTGCACTCTTTTACAATTTAGCTTGAATAAAATGCTGTGTGTTGAACATGTCTCGGTTTGGAGTGCATTCACTTATATGAGCTACAATACTTAGGTAAAAATGTCTTGTAAATACTTGGAAACAAAATGGCATACACAGTCAGAATTGTATGTATGGAATTTAGAAATGGAAAATGTGGTAGGAACCCTGTCTCTGACACAGTGTGAATGACTGCTCTGAACTCTGATCAAACTGTGAAACTTGGCAACACGGATCAAATATGAATCAGGTTTCTGCTACTGTATTGCTAATTACAAATATTGTTTTTAGAAATATATTTTAGTGTACTGTTTAGCTGTCATTGGGCTTGATTTTGGCTCAACTTGGTCACAAACTTTGTGATTGAAGGCACGGTTTTCTCTTCGGGACACTGACGTCACATAATCGGCCCTTCTTGCTAGAATTGGGAAGGGAAGGAAAGGACATTAACATTTAACATTACACAGATAACTCATGCCGAGTACACGCTGACTTTAGCCCTATTCGGAGGGGATTAGTTTTACGTGGGGGCGCGGGGTAAGGTCATTTTTACCAGAGGTTTAAGTCCTGTCTGAATGCGCCATGTCAGTAATTATTCCGGAGAATGTCAGTAAAAAGTACAGCAATTTTTATCTTCTGTTAAATGGTCCAGAAAACAATACCTCAGGTAAAACTAATCCTGTCTGACTATGACCCTCCGTAAAACATATGTAGATATTCTGTCAAATCCTGTTAATACAGAGTTCCCACATATTTTTGAGCATGGAGGCACATGAAGAAGAACTCTAATCCTTTTTTAGATTCTCGATTCTGTCCTTTAGTTTCATGTTTTTTTTAATTCAGTGTAATCAGGAAGCTACGTAGCATGCACAGTGCACAAATCAAGTAACCCCTCCCACCCCTGGTTAAATACAGGGATTTCTTAATCCTGTGCAGATTTGGTCACTTATATTACAGACATCCTGAGGTAAAACAATTTTACCCCACATCCAACTAATCCCGTCCAAATAGGGCTTATGTGATCAAAACTGTGTGAAATTCTTCAAAGAAAAGGTAGTTTTGAAGGCTGATTTGTTTTTTGAAAATCTGCTCTAATCAATATTTCTTTAAAAATGACTGTGTAATATAAAGGGTGTCGCAGAGAATTATTAGGCAACTCTACGTCCCCCTCGACTATACAGAGCATTTTAGCATCTTTCAGCTAGTTGTTTTGGTTTTACAGCTCACAACTTTAGCATTCGGGTTTGGCCTTTTTGCTCTCATCAGATTATTTCCAGCAGCAGGAAGCTGGTGTACAGTACCGGCTCAGCACCAACAGAGACTAGCTGGTGAAAACAGGGGAACATTTAGCAGCTAAACAGAGACTAAAGGTGCTAATGAAGTTTTAATTGTCAAATGTTTGCTAACAAGTGCACCATATTAACCCTTTTTGGTGATAATAAGGGTTTTCAACTTGTTTTTGCTACTCTGAGAAACGAGATGGCAGTGTTAAAAAAGGCTTTCAAAGGTCATGAAGGGAGATGGGTTACAGAAAAAGACATGGATAAAATCACCAACAAAGAAATAAACAAAGATCAAGAAAGTGAGACGATCTTTTTGGTGGCTTTTCCTGGAGGAATTTGTTCTCATGACTTAAATGACTAACCTGACTCCACCAGATGGATTCACATGATTCTTATTTGGTTGCTGATTGGATAATATGTCCGTCTATCACCAACATACGGGCCAAATCAGCCAATCAAATGAACGAAGCACATGACGTACAAACAGAGCGTCGAGGCAAAGCTGGAAAGTAAATAACATGTAGGTAAATGATATTTGACGTTTGTGTAACGTGAATGTACGGATAAAAGGCACAATTTCAGGTGCCCAGTCCACATTCAACAGAAGGGTTAGAGAAAAAAGAGTTAGCGAGCGGCTAACAGAATTTGGGCCACAACTGAATGAAAATGTGTCTGGATCAGGTTGGATTTGCATGCGTTGCTTCCGCTTGCTTGATAAACTAGAGGAATTCGTTGTTGGCGAAACACTTAAACACGCCTCAAAACCAAAGCTGATTGGTTCGGTCGCTTGGCAAGTGGCTCCAAATTTTCTCGAGCACACATTACCAGACTGATGTATGAGTAAAATACAATACAATATACAATACAAGCTCAGAGATCAGGATGGTCTCACAAGGCTATTAAATGACCTCAAGTTGATAAAAGTTTTGTTGCACTCATTCGTTTTTTATCAATCAGCTTTATAATTACACTTAATAGTTTATTTGCCTTTTGTTTTTTCACAGCTGTGGAAAATTCTATATCTTGATTTACAGGTGACTATAATATAGTGGATTGTGGGTAGTAATCTGTACAAAGGAGCATGAAATAACAGGATCATGTCCACAGCAATGACCTTGAGATCTTTAATCACCAATAATTACTTTGACATGAGGACAGGAATTACCCACAATTCAGTGAGGTACGCAGCCTTGTGGGCCAACGAACAGTTGTTTACATGTTTGTCTACTCCTCTGAATCAGTGTTCTTGTCATGTTATTCCAACTTCTATTGCCTGAAGTGAAAACGTTGTGTGTCTGTATGTGTGTGTGTGTGTGTGTGTGTGTGTGTGTGTGTGTGTGTGTGTGTGTGTGTGTGTGTGTGTGTGTGTGTGTCCTAAGCTCAGAGATGGGAATGCCAGTACTGTATTTGTGCTGTGGTAGTTTGATGATTGTCAGATGGTGAGTCTCTGATCTAAATGCATATATACTGGCAGTGTGTGTACAAACAATGTTGACAAGAAACTGGGTTTTTTTTTTAGGTTTTCCTGTCCACACGACTGCTGAAACTGGACATTTCCAAAAAAGTTCAGCCTGGACTCACCCTGGTTATAAAAAACTCCAGTTTCAGGAGCCCACAACTGCGCTTACGTGTGGATGAAAGGCCAAACAGTGCAGAGAAACACACAGTTTTAAAAATACCTGCGCTCGTGTGGACGGCCCCTGAACTTAAAACTTCAGGAGGACTTCAATGTGACGAGGGGATGGAGCGCAGGTGGAGAGACAGGCGGAGAAGCTCAAGTGAGGAGAATGAGGTGATAGGCTGGAGAACAGGCTGGGGGCTGATTGGCCAGGAAAAACTCTGAGAACAGTGAGGCACTAACAAGGCGGATTCAGAGCAGGTGTGTAAATGGGCACAGGAACACAGGAATTAAAACAGCATACAGAAAACACAGCTCTTCATGAAGAGTCTCAGGGATATTGTTTTACTTTTACTGTCCATCGCAGCTCTACATGAGTTTACATGTTGGGGCTCAAACCTTTTTATCAGTGTTGAACTGTTGACTCAGTGACTGTAAGCCCAGTACTGACAGGTTGGTGGTGTTACCGTCCCATCTGTTTGGCCCCGGGGACCTCCCCTGTGCAGGTCACCTCTGTATTAATTTGACTAATTAGGCTAATGAACCTGTTTCTTGGTGGGCCGACAAACGAGTGTGACCTAACACGCAGGAACCAGGCGGCTTTGCTTCGCAGGAACACAAAAACACAGATTTCCTGGCAGCTTCTGACCTACATAGAGCTACAACTCTCTCTCCCTCTCTCTGTCACACACACATACACATACACACACTGCGTTATTTACTCTCCAAGACAGCATGAACACACACACAGTCACACGGAACAAATGTGATGACACACCGACTTTTATGTCAAATAAATGTCGTAGTTTCTATAATCCATCACACACACTCATGTCTAAACACACACAAACAGAACTAACTGGGTCTGTATTACTGAAGCATCTCAGAGCAGGAAATCAGTGTCGACTGGTCCAAACCTCTGAGTGACGCATTTAGTTCTACGCATACAAAAGTGAAGTAAATGAATTTCATCTGTTTACTTAACCTGAAAAAAAACATCCTGTCAGGAGTTCTCAGCTGGAGACCATGTAGGATTTAAAATATCAACCAGCTTCTTCAGCAGGGGTCCCCTAAAGTGCTCATGCTCAAAAGATTTCTTTTTTTTTTTTGTATCCCCTGGTGAATGCCAGAGCAGCAGCAGTTCTCCTTAAAGGAGCAGTACTGGAACTACTGAGAAATTAAGAAAATGAGCTGGGATTGCCTACACGTGGCTCTCACTCCCGTACAAATTTGAATTGGATTTCTTTCACGGCCACCTGCAACAGAAGCAGCCAGACCATCTATCACAGCAATCAACAGAGAAACGCTGATACCAAAACACCGGGGGGGGGGTATCTGCTCAGGACATTATTACTTTACTATATCTTTACATAGAAATGTATGTGTTTGCTGCTTTAGTAATGTTCTGAATACCACGTACAGTGCCCTTTGTAATATTTAAACATTTTGGGAAATAGGCTTATTGCTTTCTCTGAAAGTGAGATGAGAAGATTCATATCGATCTCAATAAAAACCAGCTTGCCTCGCTGTGTCCAAAGAAACAAAACTAAGCCTACTTCCACACTATTAAGTCAAGTAAAGTCAAGAGATCTTTATTGTCTCCGGAGGGCAATTTGCAGTGCAGCCAGGAGCTAAGAACAGCCGTAAAATGCACAATAGTGACACAAAAGATGACATGAAGCTAATAATTAAAAGAGATGAAATACACGACAACATGAGTGATGAGGATGACATGAGACACTATACGGTATATATACGGGGGGCACAGTGACGGGGTGGTTAGCACTGTCGCCTCACAGCAAAAGGGTTCCTGGTCCGAATCCCGGCTGGGGCCCTTCTGTGTGGAGTTTGCATGTTCTCCCCGTGTCTGCGTTGGATTATTGCAGGGTTGTTTTAAATATACATTTATACATATATATGTCAGGCTTTTCCACATACAGCAGTGTGAGAAACTAGTGATGTCCTGTGGGCGCAGATGTGCTGAAGTCATTCAAAGCTGTGGCCTCTACACTTCCTGTTCATTTTTGAATCCTAGAGAAGAAAATATTGTTGAAATCTTCTCTTCTGACACTATGGTCAGTGGCGGCTGCTGGTCTTTCAAGGAGGGGAAGCTCATTTTTTTCCGGCCTACATCATAAATGCGTTTATTTATATGTAAATTCTACCCTTCGTTCCTTTTCAAGAAAGTGATCTGTGACCTTGTACTGTGGAAGAGTCTTTTCCAGGGACTTGACCAGTGTCCTCTCAATGGCCAACAAAGCTAGGCTGCTTAAACGGCCTTGGCCCAGCTGGAGCTGCTGCGCCAGGCTACTGTGAAGTGTGACCGCCTGTGAGTGTGAGTGATCGTGACGGGGGGAGAAACTCCACAGCTGACAGTGTCAGAACAGAGTCTCGAAACACAACTCTAGTCGTTTTTAACAAAGACAAAGTCTCTAGGGATTGGAAAAGTCTCCAGATCAGTTCAGAACAACAGAATGAAAAACTTGGAAAATGCTCCGCTGGATGTTTATTCTTCAAGTTTGCTGATTCGCACATTTAGCTGTCAATCAAAAAAAGATTCCGCCTCAGACAGCTCATCCAGTCATCATGCAGAAGCCGAGCGTCCGGGCCAGCCCACTGCCCTAAAGACTCCCAGAGACACTGAGCGTCCGACTGTGTAAAGGCTGTGGAGCTGTGGGGATGAGTGAGAAGGAAGTTGCTCCGGTTACCTGTGATAATGAGCTGATTCTGAACTAAAGATGAAGGCTTTCTAGCACGTATTTAGTCAATGCGATGTCAATCATTTTTTTGGTGACATTTTAGGGGAAGCTGAGCTTCCCTTACAGTCTTAGAGCAATTGCCACTGATATATATTAGGGGTGTCCCTGACTAAAAATTTTCATAGTCTTGCCTATAGTCGAAAAACCCTCTGATCGGCCTGGCGAGCCCTGGACATGAAGCAGAAAGCAGCGGGTGAATGTGAGTCCAGCACTGCGCGGTCACGTGTGGCAGGCAGAGGGTTACTGAGAGATAAGATTTCTGATAGGAGCATCTTATTAAAAGTATTTGTTGTTAAAACATAAATGTGTTTCATTTGTATCTTTCTTTGACAATAGCTTGAATAGTGTCGGCTTGAACGTCTAATGAAAAACAACAAATGGGCAAATACTCAAAGTAAATGATGCTGATGATTAAACAGAAGCAGACTGTTGTATTTCTAACGCCCAGATAGATTTAAAAGTTCGCGTAAAACAAGTGCACGAGAGGACAGGATTATGAGAAGACTCTCAATAGGGAATCAATTCAACACTGCAGCTGGAGTTGATCTCCAGTTCAGTGCTGAACAGGACAAGGATCTGTCTCTGCACACAGAAAGAATGAAATGGCCAGATCAGAGTGCAGATCTAAACCCCATAGAGAATCTCTGGAAAATCCTTGGTAACAAAGTAATGTGTAAGAAACCCACTACAGTGGAAGAGACTTTAAAAAAAGAAAGAAAACATGCTAATACAGCAGTGTACACACACACACACACACACACACACACACACTCTGCGGGGACAGGAGAAGCTTGAAGGACGATCTCCCTTATAACTCAGAGAGATTCAGCTACAGTGTGAGATTAGATAGTGAGTCCTTCACTTTGCTGACAGCTACTGCTCAGCCTACCCATAATCCCCTGCAGCACCGTGGCCAGCGTTGGCGTGTTGACCCCTGAACGCATGCTGCAGGGTGTATGTGCAGTACAGATGGAGCAAAGTTTACTGGTCCGAGTAAACTGGACTACATTTATTATTAACCAAACAAACAAAGCATCTGATTGGTCCTTTCTGCTGCAGCTCTCTATTTCTTTCACAACTCATACTTGAACTGTAATATTACTTATTATTTTGTTAACTGTTATAGAATGGATTTTATATCAGTGAAAAGAAATGTCTTTGTGTACTGCATGAAAACTCCCCAAATAGGTGGAGGAAATGTAAAAGACAGTTAACAGAAACCGTAAAAACTATGAAAATGGTGGTTAAAAAAATATTAAGAGCAAAAAATTCAATGTTCAGAAAGAAGGAAATCTCTCCCTCATTCCCCATGGCAACGCCCCTCCTCCATCTTCATGCTCCACTGACTCTGATTGACAGCCACCAACCCCCAACACACACACACACACACACACACACACACACACACACACACACACACACACACACACACACACACACACACACACACACTGGTAACTAAACATGCACACTAAATATAAACACACAGGCCTTTGGGTGTTTGTGGAGGGGGTTTGTTGATTATGTGTGTGTGTGTGTGTGTGTGTGTTGTACTGAGAAATAATTTTTTTGAAGCATCGCTGCAGGTTTAGTTCTGTGGAGCATCAGCTCTTTACAGACACTTGATGGTTAAATTAGGGGGGTCAGGCACAATTTAATGAGCACTTGGAACATGTCCATGGTGACTATGCTATTATAGAAAGTCCAGCTGTTTCCAGAACTTATTCAAATACAGCCAACGGTGGAGTTAATGAAATGTTCCTGCTTACATTCAAGTGCAGACTGTTCTTCATTAACTGCCATGCCCAAGAGTCAGTGCAAATTACGGACAAGTGAAACTCCTTCATGGGAGTTACTGTATTCAATGTAAAATACATATTATAGTTGGTTTTATGTAGCGATATTCTGATACCATTTTTTCGTTCCTGATATATTTTATTGTCATTATTATTATTAATATTGAACAGCTACAGTATATGACTAGACTCCTATCATTGTTGTATGGCCTGGCTCAGGTTAAGGTTGTAGCACTTGTTGCCTTTTTTGCTGAGTATTTCAATCTGAGTGTGTGTGGAGACATTCGCGGGCTAGATGTAAATAAGTCTCCATGTTAGTGACGCTGCTGACAGCGGTTGGTCTGTCGGCCCAGATCGTCACCAACAGTTATGCTGCGTTCACTTGAAATCGGAAATCGGGAAATGCAACTTCTGAGTGTAATGGAAACATGTGTGTGTGTGTGTGTGTGTGTGTTTGTGTGTGTGTGTGTGTGTGTGTGTGTATGTATGTGTGTGTGGATTTAAGTGGGGAACATATAGGGGGCGGACTGGAAGTAGAGAGGTAAATCTGTTTCAATAAAGTTTACAAAAAAGCAAAAAAACAACAACAACACAATTGTCAACATAATGAATGAATGAATGAATGAATGAATGAATGAATGAATGAATGAATGCTTTATTTCAAACATATGAAAAAAATAAATAAATTACACTTGAAACATGAGTCATTAAAAAAACACTTTGTATGTTTGAAAAGGAGCAGGAAGAAGCATAAGCTTATTAATTCCTACCCCTTCTCCACTTAGTTTCTATACTATAGGTTTTCTTACTTCCTGTGTATCCTGTTTCTTTTATTCATTTTTTTTTATTTTTATTTTTTACATTTTTTTTTTATTTTTTTTTTTTATGTATTTCTTTCTTTATTTATTTTAATACGTTCAACAAAAACAAACAATTCCAACAAACAAACAATAACCACTTGTGTATAAAGAAATAAATGACAAGTATGGCAAAAAGTGAGAACCCTAGTGTTCGTCACACCCCTCTTCTTCCCTGTACCTTGTAAACACCATCCGTTTGTACTGTTGTTTGAATTTGCTCATGGTTGGACATTGTCTGAGCTCCTCCGCTAGTCTGTTCCACAGTTTCACTCCACATATTGAAATGCAAAAGGTTTTTAAAGTTGAGCGTGCACACAGATGTTTTAGATTCAGTTCCCCCCTCAGATTATAACCCCCTTCTCTCGGAAAAAAACATGCTTGAATATTTACTGGTAACGAGTTGTTTGTTGCTCTATACATGATTTGTGCTGTTTGGAAACTGACAAGATCAGTGAGTTTCAGTATTTTTGATTTTGAGAATAAGGGGTGAGTGTGCTCTCTGTACCCAGTGTGATGAATTATCCTGATTGCTCTTTTTTGCAGAATCGACAGTGGTTGTAGTGTAGATTTATAAGTATTGCCCCAAATCTCTGCACAGTAACTCAAATATGGTAATATCAATGAGTTGTAAAGAATATGGAGTGATTTGTGGTCCAGAAAGTGTTTAGCCTTACCTAGTACTGAGATGCTCCGTGACAGTTTACTTCGAACATGCTTTATGTGAGGTTTCCATGTTATTTTTTCGTCTATAATTACACCCAGAAATTTATTTTCATGTACCCTTGCAATGTCCACACCGTCTATCTGTATTATTGCTTTAGTGTTCATTTTACAGTTCCCAAATAACATGAATTTGGTTTTGTTTAAATTTAAAGATAATTTATTTCTATCAAACCACCTTTTTAATTTACACATACATACACACATAGTGACTGTGAACGTGACAGAGGCTCTGAAAGAACATGGTCACTTCTCAGTCACCCTGAAATTGACTTGTCATTAGAACGTGATTTTTCCAAGCTGATAATGTAAGATTTGTACAACACAAAGCACAAAGCAGCTGTGTATCAACAATGCAGACTGCTTTACTGATGTCCCCACTGTAATCACTGATTTAAATGCTTCTACTGCTTGATGACAGTTCATTCATTGCCTTTATTTACATTTTAATCATCCTGTTATTTCTGCTTTGCTGAAAGTATTTCCGTTGCTCTTGTCTACATAATCCCTAGATTGGCAGCCGAGTGACCCCATCTGTTTCTGAGATCTGAGACGCCTGTTCTCAGAGCTACGTCCAATTTCCACCCAAACCCCAACAACTTGGGATGCACCGAAGTGCCAGCGCTCATAATGACCTGATTAAGCTGATTGGGCATCAGCCAAACATCATGTCTCACATTAAATACAGATTTCTGTTCCGCTCTGTTCATTTGCAGTGGTAGAGCTTTACTGTGAAACTGGAAGTGCTCGCAGTGACTTCTGCAGTCAGCTGATACGGGCACTTTTTTATCTTGAGGTTGTTTGGACACCTTCCATGGATGCAATACCTCTTCACAAATCACATCATTCAGTGAACAACGGCTGATGAGTCACTCTAGTGGGCGGAGCTTTGGACATATTGGAGAGCATGCTGGATCACACTGGATCCTCTTCTGCCGTCTGATTTAACATGTTCAATTCCTCGTTAGCCATGTCTGATTCTCCCCAGACACTGTCTTGCCCCTCGTGCGGTCTTTTTTTTGTCTGGATGGTGACCTCCCTCTTCACCCCGGTTCAACACACTGTTGACCTTTGACCTTAAATTGCACCCCTTTAATTTCCTTTATACACACACACACACACACACACACACACACACACACACACACACACACACACACACACACACACACACACACACACATACAAATTCAGGCTTTGTTTCAGGGGGTCACACTGTTGACCTGCAGCCGGCAGTCGCACCCTGTTTGTTTCCTGCTTTAATAAACAACAACCACACACACGCACACACTCACACACATGTATGTGTGTGTGAGGAGGAGGAGGGTCTGACAGCGATGACTGATGATGGTGAAGAAAGAGGCTCCCTCTGTCTGTTAACACCCATAAACTACCAATCTGTCAGCCTTACACCGTGTGTGTGTGTGTGTGTGTGTGTGTGTGTGTGTGTGTGTGTGTGTGTGTGTGTGTGTGTGTGTGTGTGTGTGTGTGTGTGTGTGTGTGTGTGTGACATATTGGCTGGCTGCAGCTCCGTCTCGAGGGACAGCAGTTGGAAAGCCTGTGGGTTCTGTCTTGATTGGTCACGGATGTCACTCATATACACACATGCACACACACACACACACACACACACACACACACACATGCTGTGTGAGGTGAAGGCGTTGCGGTGTCCTCCCAGCAGCAGATGTGTCTGAGCGTTGATGAGTCTTCAGCGTCTGTCAGGAGCAACAAAAGCTTTCTTTTACAGTCAAAAAAGCAATCTGATAAATAAAGAATAAACATTAAAGAGTCGTGAGCTGATTGTGTCGAAGCGCACAAACACTCAGTCTGGGGGGGGGTTTGTGAAGATGTAGCAGAACACTTCTGGAGGCTTGAAGAAATTACACACAGTTAAAAAGTGTTGATTTGTTCAAATATTACCGACCTGCAGACCCTTCGCTGCATGCCCAACCCCTCTCTCCCCCCTGTTTCCTCTTCACTGCCACATCTCCAATAAAGGGCAATCTTTAAAAACCAAACACAACCTAATGAGACATCTAATACTGTCCAATAGGCTCAATCCCAATGATTGTTTACAGTGCCTTCCAGTTAGAAACCTCTGTGTCACACATACATTTCAACAGAGCTGAGCAAATGGGGCTGAGGATTAACTGGATTTACTCACACCTCTTTCATCTAAAATGCATGTTTGATGCTTTCATATCTCATTAATAACACTTTCATTAATGTGAGGTTGGAGAGCTGATATGCCTGTTGGGCCACAGACTAAAGAAAATGACTTCACCCAAAACTAGCAGTTGGCGGCTGGCGGTGAGATTTCGCTGTTCGTAACACTAGATTAGATTCATAAAAGAAGCTGCAAAACAGCACAGAAGATAAAACCAGGGTTCCTCCGCAGTATGGAAAAGTATGGAATTTAATTTGAGTCATTTCCAGGACTGAATAAGTTTAGAAAAAGGGAAAAGAGTTTGGATTAATGTTTGTATTGTTTCCTGATTGTTATTTCACTTTATAAAATCAAATCTTTTAACATATCAGAATCTGAATCAGAAATACTTTAATAATCCCAGGGGGAAATTGTTTTCGTTGCAAACTCCAGCTTTACAAACAACTTATTCAACAACAATATTATACAGATAACATATATTGGTAAAAATACACAAATCAAAACAAGTTTACTTATGAAACTAATCAAGCTGGCTGTAGAATGGTGTCAGGTTACCATGGTTACCGTGCGACTGGTTACGTGTCGCCTACATTTTATTTATGATTTATTTTTATTTCTTCTTATTATTATTATTATATATATTTACAGTATGTTTACTTCATCTAAAGCCAATGAAGCACAGACTTGTTTTCTTCTGTAGTTCCTGGTTAACTGTCCATCTCTACTGTTCCTGTCTGTAGTGTTACAGGTTCACAGTTATTCATTTCACTCTTTTACCATTTAGCTTGAATTAAATGCTGTGCATTTAACATGTCTCTGTTTGGAGTTCATTAGCTTATATGAGCTACAATACGTAGGTAAAAATGTCTTGTAAATTCATGGTCAGAATTTAACATACCTGTTAAAAGTTGGATTTTAAAGCCATTTATTGACATAATACATATCTAACAATTGGTGTTCAGATGTTTAATGTTGACTGAAAAATCCTCAGAGAAGTCTGGAAATTTGAGTCTGGAAAAGTAGAAAATGTGTAGGAACCCTGTGAAACAGCACAGCAGAAACGTCACATAGGTCAGACCACCATGTTTAACTATGTATCTTCAAATGTTACAATTATGGCTGAAACATCTGAGGTTTAAAGGCCTCAGATTGAGCTAATGGAAAATAGCACTGAATTGTCAGGGAGGGAAATGTCTTTATTCTTTGATTTTAAGGGTTGCTGGGAAACACCGACTACATACAGATATAAAATCAAGCATTTTTACTGCCTCAATTTACAAATATTCAGAAGTTCAAGTCCTTCAGCTCGATCTGGGCCGTTTTTATGCATTTGACGTAAATTATATGGTGCAGTTGTAGTGGGCTGGTTTGACAGCAGTGCATGACAGCATGGCACTCCTGATCTCTGATAAGCATAAGTAATACGAGGAAATTATCTTTTCTTTTTTTTTTAAATGAGATAATGGTCTTCTTGCATTAATGAAAATTATTGAAAATTTACATTTTGAGAAGTGAGAAAATATGTCTTTGATTGTGCAGCCTCAGGTCCCCAGGCGAAAGCGAGATTCTCTCAGCCACATTTTAAAGCTGAAGTTGGAAACTCTCTGTTCAAAAAATATGTTTTTTTTGTCACATTTGCTTGAAACTGTCACTACATCCTGACAGCATAATGAGACAGAGGATCTGTGAAAAAGTCATGTCTCTCTACCTCCACCTTCTGTTCCTGTCTGCTCCCAGAGTCCTCTCTGTCTGCTCCTAAAGCCATCTGCTAGATCCACTGCACCAGACCAACAACAAATCAGAGCAGAGCAGTCTCTGACACCGTGTTAATAAGTGCTCTGAACTCTGATCCAACTGTGAAACTAGGCAGCACTGATCAAAAATGTATTGATTTGTTTAATTCGGGCATGTCAGTTCGATAAAACATCATCACAAATTATCTTGGTTTACAATTCGCATGACCAAAACGGAAAGCAAAAGCTGGTCTTGTCCCGCCCTGTCAATATAAATCAAGATTGGGTTTCTGTATTGTATATTTCTCTCAAAAAGTGTTTTCAGAAACATATTTTAGTTCCTGTTGAGCTGTAAAACAAGAACATTTGTCCAGCCAGTCAGCTGAACTATATATTCAGTCGTATAAATAATCAATTTCAGCTCCAGGTCAGAGTAAAATGTAAAAAAAAAGGCAATATTCAGGCTAAACAGTAAGTGTATTCTCCAAAACTATATATATATATATATATATATACGGTATATGTATGTGTATGTTGATCTGGTCCCTGGGCCAGGAGTTTGACTTACAAGCTTTAAATATAATACATACACACATTCGCACAGTATGACAGTATTTGTCAAGATTTGACAGAAAATGTGATAAGGTGTCAGTCTTTAGAAATTCTTATCCGTCTGCAAAACCACACACACACACACACACACACACACACACACACAGACGGAGCCTCAGCGTTTATACTTTCAGATGAGGAGGATGACAGGGATGTTTCCCCTGAGAGACAAAGAGAGAGACTAAAAGATGGTGGAAGGAAGAATTGATTCAGGGAAGTAAAGAATGGAAGAAAGGGAAGGATGCAAGTTGAGGAGGAGAGAGAGAGAGAGAGAGAGAGAGAGAGAGAGAGAGAGAGAGAGAGAGAGAGCGAGAGCGAGAGCGAGAGAGAGAGACCCAGTGATGCCTCTGTGGCGTCCCTGTTGGTGGATTTGAAAACGTAGGGCCGTTCAGTATGGTGAATTCCATTCCAATCCTTGATTTCACATTTCAATCCTCCTATCCCCAGTTAATTGTCATCATAGTCTTTTTTTTGTTTCATATGAACTCTGGACAATGTGTTACGTTTTTCAGAGTTTCTCTTTCACAAATGTAGCAGACAACAGTAGAATTATCTTTGTCCGTTCTTTGAATTAGCCTTATGATTTTGAATCCTTTCTCTTCAGTTAGACATTTTCATTGTTGTGTCACGGCGGGTGAGATCTTACCGTAAGATGGTCACCATTGAAAAAGTTGTGTTGAGTTATGCAGTGCCCACAGGGACTATGACTGTTTATTTAGTGAGACCTGATTCTGTTTGATTCTTCTGCACCTGACAAAGAGCCAATCTGGGCTTGACACACTGTCCATGAAATAGATAAAGAGAGTATACAACATCTTTGCAAGTCCCCAGCACCTGGAGTGACTAACAAAATGAAGAGAGTATTTCATTTAGAGAAGATAAACAGAGTGAACGGTGAGTATGACGTGACTGTTGTACTGATGGAATTAGTGCTGTGGATAGTTACAATATACTGGATTTATCAAGACAACAGGTATACATGGAGGAAGTGCAGCGTTTCCATCAACAGAAAACAGCATCAGGAGAAATTCAATAGAAAGCAGGAAGCGTCTGACTGAAACATGAGGAAATGAATTAGAATTAAAGGCCTGTTTCTCTCTGCAGGTAAAGAAAAGCTGTGGATTTGCAGTTGTGTAGTTTAATGCATTCTAAGTCAGACATCCCTCCAAGTTTACTGTCAGTGTATTTATATGTAAAAAAGATGAAAACCCAGAGGCTGATTTTCTTTTTCTCATCTGAAACCTGTAAAGAAAGAAAGCACAAAACACACACTTCATCTTTCGGACTGAGCTGAGCTTTCACCCTTCCTTTATTCTAACACAAAGAGCAGAAAACACCTTCAGCAACAGCAGGTTTTCTTTTATCCTCGCAGCATTCTCCCACATAAAGAGCCCCGATGTGATTTACTGACTGCTTCTCAGTGGACAGAAAAACCTTCTGATGATCTGTCGTTTAAATTCAACGCAGCTGTTAGTGAAGGACACAAGCCTGCAGTGTATTTTTACACCGGAGCTTTCTGCTGACTCCAGGCCTCACATCATTAAACACACACGCATAGGAACACAAACACGCATACACAGGGTTAAGACCCAGCAGCAACCTCTGGGGCTGAAAAATGGAGCAAATGCAGAAGTGCCAAAGACTGCAGTTCATGAAGTGGCCACTTGAGGCTTGCTCCAAAACAAAGTAGATCTCCATGGAGCCCCATGATAAAATACTTTACAGTAGAAATAAACATGTTGGCAGCCTGGTACAAAAAAACACATTTGATCCCTGTCTATTTCACTATTCATGACAACTGTAAAGGGAACATTTTTTTTCATATCACTAAATTATATTAAAGATGCCCTATTATGCTCGTTTTCCAGGTCAACTACAATAGGTTTACATGGTTCGATCTTGCTGCAGCACCTCTGTTTGACAGGATCTGTCTATGCTTCTGCACCCCCCCCCCCCCCGAAACCAGGATATATGTGTTTGTATATATATATATATATATGTTATGCCTCTTACCATATACGGAATCAGTGATCTCAGCAGCTGAAAACACATTTATATGGAGGCTAGCCAAGTTTTCTGCGCAGCATGCTAACATCGTTTTAACAGGTTAACTTCCAAAACGGACACCAAAAAAGCATAAAACTGTCTGCACTCACAGCTCACTGTTTTTGTGTAGCAGCATGACCATTAGGGAAGTCAGGATTCTTCTACGGAGACAAATCTCTAATAGTGACCAACGCCCTAGCGTTCAGAGCTGAGTACAGGTGACCCAGACGGTCGACAGGGCTCACCTCTAAATGCTTCATTATTTGACGCTTTGGTTTTATTTAACATGACTATAAAACATTATAATAACATTATAGGTCAGAAAAGACGGAAAAGCTGATTGGTCCTCTTTAAGGCTTAAAGTTCTGCATCATTTAGGGAAGACACTACAGGTGCATAGGGTAAAACATTCCACCTAACAGACATCATCATGAAACTTCCCTAGGTAATTTCTCACATGAAGACAAATATTTTAAGTTTTCTCAAATGTTATGTTTAAATGTGAAAAATAGGCATTATCTCAAGGTATATGTGTCAATTTGCATTAATGTTAACATTGGATAAAGCCAGGTTAATATGGTTGACAGATTAAAGTTAAGGTTTTTTACAGAGATCTCTTTCTATCACTTCATGTGTCAGAAAAAACTGGCAACAACCTTAAAAAAAGGCCTATGTTTTTCTGAATGAAATCTTAAATGAGGCTGTGAATGACATGTGAACCAAGCCCTTGTAAAAACATCTAGTAGAGATTTGGTGTGTGTACAGTAAGTGCTGCTGAAGTGGAGCTTTTTGACTCAGTGAGAAAAAACTACTTCTGAGAAAACAACCTTTAAAGATATGGATTGTGAAATTCCATACATTTTACAAGAAACTACAGGTGAAAAAACATTTATTTGACTAATATATCACCATGAAACGTCCCCTATTGATTGCCTATATTAAGAAAATTATTGAAAGTTTTGTAATGTTATGTGTAAATATGCACGTGATACATTATCTATTACTCGGGGTAGGCATGCACGAATAATCAGGGTACTGAAGAAGTTATCTAGGTCTGTTACCGGGGGTATGAGAACTCTGATTTTACCCGGGGTACAGTGTTTACATGGTGTTTGAGAAACTAGAGTATGCCCTTAACCCGAATATAATCGAGATTTTAAACTATAACTACTACTATAAGATACGAAATTGGCTCCTTCCTTTTAGATTGCATTTGCTAATTGACTTAAATGACCTTTACTACGGGAGGAGCTGGTACAGGGGCCAGTGGGGTCATCCCTCTGTTTCCCTCTGTGTCCTATGTTCTCTATGTCTTTCAAAACACTCTTTTAATAAACTCTGGGTTCTCTAACTACGCTGTTGCTGCTTTGTTTTATGTGTAAGGACTCTTCTCATGCTGCTGAAGAGGTTTGCTGTTATTTTGAGCAGTATTAGTGGTTAAAAAAGACGTTTTAATGCCTTCACCATGCTGCCCCGAGTTAATCAGTGTTAGCTACATCCGGCTTTTAGCGACTGTCAGCGACTCTACCGGATTTCTCCGTTAATAGTTAATACACACAAAAAACCCCGCCTGGGCTGCTTATTTACGCTGGAATTACACTTTAAGCAAGTATTACAATTATAACATCCCCTGCTCTTCAGGACTTACATTTTTGTACTGATATGAAGTAAACTCAGAGACAATGAGTCAGTGGAACAAATTGGAATCAATTATCAGTACTGAAAATACTCCAAAGTTGTAGCGCACTCCAAACAACTGAGTTACTACTTCAAAGATTCATTTTTAAGTTGGGTTAAATTCTTAGAATGAGTGACTCCATATTTCTTTTCCAAGTTTAAGTTATGTTAACTTACTTATTTATGTTATTGATTTGGCAGTGCAGCTAAAACCGTGTGTATGCTGGTTCGAAGTTTGCATCAGGTTGGCACAATATGTCTTTATATTGTGAAGGAAAAGGCATATGCATGTTTCCTATGTGTACAAATCAAAGTATATTTTAGCAGACACGGGTGGGGAAGTGTCATGTCCAACCCAGTGAAATGCTTACCCCTTGACATGATCTGCTCTGGAGGACCCCTGGTTGTCACTGTGGTGCTCTAACACACACAAGCAGCTGATTGACAGTCTCCGTTAACATGCTCAGTGTGAAAAGCTTTATGTGCTTCTATTTAGAGTGTAAACACAATCGAAAGCATTGAGGTGTAAGCTTTGCTCTGCTCGCACAGCAAGCAGAAGTGCATGTGCCATGACGAGCGTTACCCTCAGAAACTGAGAGATGAATTTACATAAATCATTTATGCAAGAGAGCCAGACAACAGGCGCTCATTTACATTTGTGTGTGTGTGTGTGTGTGTGTGTGTGTGTTTATAAATAAGGTCAAATCTCAACATTTTACATTTATTCTCATTAAATCCGAACAGGTCAATGTATGCGAACAGTTGAACTAGGTGAAATCAATATGCAAACAAACACTTACAACACTAACACATATATGGAAATTCAGACAACACACACACACACACACACACACACACACACACACACACACACACACACACACACACACACACACACACACACAGTGCTGGTGAGAAGGAGACTGATTCCTGATCAATAGTATTGATCCTAGCTGGCCTTGTGATGCTGAAGGCCAACGCTGTGAGTTAATCAGGGGTATAGCAGAGTAGGAAGGCAGGAAGGAAGGGTAAGGGAGGAGAGAGAGGAAGCAAACAGAAACAGAGCCTTGAGAATGAAAGGACAGCCACTATGGTAGAACAGCTGGGCTGCTGCATTCTGGATGAGCTGCAGAGGTCAGATAAAACATGCAACAAGGACAAGAGGCAGGAATGAATCACTTTAAATTGACAGAGTGAGAAATCTCCCTCTGGACCAAAAATGTTTGACCAGTTAACTGGTTGCTCCGTCCTGCTGCAATCAGAATACAAAAAAAGACAATACATTTTATTAAAATATGTAATAAAGAAAAACAAAAGCTAATAACAACACCATATTATTCCCACATATGAAATGTGGCAAAATGACTGGATTAAAGCAGATTTCAAATTTGTACAATGTACAATGCTTACACAGACAGAAAGACAGTACATATGCAAACAACATACACTGTAAACACAGAAGTATTTCCAGAAATCAGTTCATGGCAACAAGATTTGTTTCAGTCTGGTTTTGACTGGAGCTGTAGTGTTTGCTGCAGTTGTCCTCAGCATAGCTCTAGATCTTATGATTGTCCTCGGCGTAGCTCTAGATCTTATGCTTGTCCTTGGCGTAGCTCTAGATTTTATGGTTGTCCTCGGCGTAGCTCTAGATCTTATGGTTGTCCTCAGCGTAGCTCTAGATCTTAGAGTTGTCCTCAGCGTAGCTCTAGATCTTATCGTCGCCTCTGCGTAGCTCTAGATCTTATCGTTGTCCTCGGCGTAGCTCTAGATCTTATCGTCGCCTCTGCGTAGCTCTAGATCTTATCGTTGTCCTCGGCGTAGCTCTAGATCTTATCGTTGTCCTTGGCGTAGCTCTAGATCTTATCGTTGTCCTCGGCGTAGCTCTAGATCTTATCGTTGCCCCTGCGTAGCTCTAGATCTTATCGTTGTCTTCGGCGTAGCTCTAGATCTTATCGTTGTCCTCGTCATAGCTCTAGATCTTATCGTTGTCCTCAGCGTAGCTCTAGATCTTAGAGTTGTCCTTGGCGTAGCTCTAGATCTAAGCCTTTTGGTTGTTCTAGGTCTGGATCTTGTAGTTGTTGTAGTTGTTACCCTATTACTTTTTGCATTTCACTTTTCAACAACATGGCAATTAGGAGCACTTTATATAACACAAAAAGGCACTAGGAGATATAAGATACAGGATATACTCATTTGTTCTCGCTCAAAGCTTTCTGGTTCTTGCTTTCGGCCCTGTAGTCGTTTTGCCCGAAGGCCCTGTAATTATTACAGCCTTAGGTCTATAGCCCTCAGCCTGGTTGTTGCTCTAGATTGCTAGACTTTAATCTGTGTCCTTTAGTTGTTCTAGTCCTAGTGCTCGTTTGTGGTTCTAGCTCAAGGCCTTTGAGTTGGTCCAGCACTAGACCTTGTAGTTGTCCTCGCTCTAAGGCCTTTGAGTTTGAGCTCTTTGCCCTCTATTCAGCCTGGCTCTGCATCCTGCAGTCGTTCTGGATCTAAGGCTTTTATTGTTCTCGCCCTCAGCCATGTCAGGCGACTGTGGCTCAGGAGGTACAGTGGTCGTCCTTAAGCCAAGAGGTCAGCAGTTGGATCCTCTACTCCTCTTGTCCACATTGAATTTTACTTCGAGACACTGAACCCCAAGGTGCTCCTCAGGTGCTTTTCAGCAGCCCACTGCTCCTAAGGATGGATTCAATGCAGTCGTTAAATTTCACTACACCGCGCTAACAA